>NC_092709.1:368274424-368504424 GCF_047496885.1 Scyliorhinus torazame
TACTACTCCCCCTCCCGCTTTCCCTCTCCCCTCACTCTCTTTGCTACTCCCACTTCCCCTCTGCTCCTCACTCTCTCTGCTACTCCCACTCCCCCTCTCCTCCCCATTCTCCCTGCAACTCTTCCTCCCCCTCCCCTTCCCACGCTCTGTACTACTCCCCCTCCCGCTTTCCCTCTCGCCCTCACTCTCTCCGCTACTCCCACTTCGCCTATCTTCCCACTCGCTCTGCTACTCCCACTTCCCCTCTCCTGCCCACTCTCACTGCAACTCCCACTTCCCCTCTCCTCCCCACTCTATTTGCAACTCCACCTTCCCCCTCTTCCCTCTCTGCTACTCCCACTTCCCGACTCCTCCCAATTCTCTCTGCTACTCCCAATAAGCCACTCCTCCCCACTCTCTCTGCTACTCTCCCTCCCCCTTCCCCTCTCCTCGCCACTCTCTCTGCTACTCACTCTTCCCTTTTCCTTCCTACTCTCTCTGCTTCTCCCACATCCCCTCTCCTCCCACTCCCTCTGCGACACCCACTCCCCCTCTCCTCCCCACTCTCACAGCTACTCCCACTTCCCCTCTCTTCCCCAACTCTCTGCAGCCTCCTGCTACTCCCACTTCGCCTCTCCTCCTCACTCTCCCTGCTACTCTCCCCCTTCCCCTCTTCTCCCCACTGTCTCTGCTACTCCCAATATCCCCCTCCTCCCCACTCTCTCTGCTACTCTCCCACCCCCCTCCCCTCTTCTCCCCACTCTCTCTGCTACTCCCTCTTCCCCTTCCCACTCTCTCTGCTACTCCTCCATCCTCACTCCTCCCCACTCTCTCTGCTACTCTCCCTCCCCCTTCCACTCTCCTCGCCACTCTCTCTGCTACTCACTCTTCCCTTGTCCTTCCTACTCTCTCTGCTTCTCCCACATCCCCTCTCCTCCCACTCCCTCTGCGACACCCACTCCCCCTCTCCTCCCCACTCTCACAGCTACTCCCACTTCCCCTCTCTTCCCCAACTCTCTGCAGCCTCCTGCTACTCCCACTTCGCCTCTCCTCCTCACTCTCCCTGCTACTCTCCCCCCTTCCCCTCTTCTCCCCACTGTCTCTGCTACTCCCAATACCCCCCTCCTCCCCACTCTCTCTGCTACTCTCCCACCCCCTTCCCCTCTTCTCCCCACTCTCTCTGCTACTCCCTCTTCCCCTTCCCACTCTCTCTGCTACTCCTCCATCCTCAGTACTCCTCACTCTCTCTGCTACTCCCACTCCCACTTTCCCTCTCCTCTTCACTCTCTCTGATACTCTCACTTCCCCTCTCCTCCCCACTCTCTCTGCTACTCACACTTCCCCTCTCTTTCCCAACTCTCTGCAGAATCCTGCTACTCCCACTTCGCCTCTCCTCCTCACTCTCCCTGCTACTCTCCCTCCCCCTCTCCTTCCCACTCTCTCTATTACTCTCCCTCCCGCTTCCTCTCTCCCCTTCCCTCTCCCTGCTACCCCCACTTCCACTCTGCTCCTCACACACTCTGCTACGCCACATCCCCTCTCTTCCCACTCTCTCTGCTACACCCACTTCCCCTCTCCTCCCCAGTCTCACTGCTACTCCCACTTCCTCTCACCTCCCCACTCTCTCTGCTGCTCTCTCTTCCACTTCCCTCTCTTCCTCTGTCTCTCTGCTACTCCCACTGCCCCACTCCTCCCCACTGTCTCTTCTACTCACACTCCGTCTTTCCCTCTCTTCTTCTCTCTCTCTCCACTACTCCCACTTCCCCTCTCAGCGCCAATCTATTTGCAAATGGCATTTCCCCTCTCCCTCCTCCCCACTCTATTTGCAACTCCCATTTCCCCTCTCCCCCCTCTCTGCTACTGCCACTTCCCGACTTCTCCCCACTCTCTCTGCTACTCCCAATACCCCTCTCCTCCCCACTCTCTCTGCTACTCTCCCTCACCTTCACCTCTCCTCTCCCCTCTCTCTGCTACTCCCTCTTCCCTTTTCCTTCCCACTCTCTCTGCTGCTCCCACATCCCCACTACGCCTCACTCTCTCTGGTACCCCCCCTTGCCCTCTCCTCCCCACTCTCTCTGTTACTCACACTTCCACTCTCCTCCTCAACTCTCTGCTGCTCCCTGTTAGTCCCACTTAGCCACTCCTCACCACTCTCGCTGCAACTCCCCCTCCCCCTCTCCTTCCCACTCTCACTTCTACTCCTCCCCCCGCTTTCCCTCTCCTCCTCACTCTCTCAGCTACTTCTACTTCCCCTCTGCTCCTCACTCTCTCTGCTGCTCCTACTGCCCCTTTCCTCCCACTCTCTCTGCTACTCCCACTTCTCCTCTCATCCCCACTCTCTCCGCTACTCTCCCTCCCATTTCCTTTTCTTCCTCATTCTCTCTGCTACTCCCACTGCCTCACTCCTCCCCACTCTCTCCGCTACTCACACTCCCACTTTCCCTCTCCTCTTCACTATATCTGCTACTCCCACTATCCCCTCCCCTCGCCACACTGTTTGCAACTCCCACTTCCCATCTCCCCCCTCTCTGCTACTCCCACTTCTCGACTAATCCCCACTCTCTCTGCTACTTCCAATACCCCATTCCTCTCCACCCTCTCTGCTACTCTCCCTTCCCTTCCCCTATCCTCCCCACTCTCTCTGCGACTAACTCTTCCCTTTTCCTTCCGGCTCTCTCTGCTGCTCCCACATCCCCTCTCCTGCCAATATCTCTGCTACACCCATTTCCCCTCTCCTCCCCACTCTCTCTCTGCTCTCACTCCCACTTCTCTCTCTTCCCCGTTCCCTCTGCTACTCCCACTGCCCCACTCCTCCCACTATCTCTGCTACTCTCCCCCCCCCTTCCCCGCTCCTCCCCACAGTCTCTGCTGCTCCCTCTTCCTTTTTCCTTCCCTCTCTCTCTGCTACTCCCCTTTCCCCACTCCTCCCCACTCTCCCTGCAACTCTCCCACCCCCTGTCTTTCCTACACTCTCTACTACTCACCTCTCCCCTCACTCTCTTTGCTATTCCCACTTCCGCTCTGCTCCGCACTCTGTCCGCTACTCCCACTTCCCCTCTCCTCCCCATTCTCCCTGCAACTCTCCCTCCCCCTCCCCTTCCCACTCTCTGTACTACTCCCCCTCCCGCTTTCCCTCTCGCCCTCACTCTCTCCGCTACTCCCACTTCACCTCTCTTCCCACTCTCTCTGCTACTCCCACTTCCCCTCTCCTGCCCACTCTCACTGCAACTCCCACTTCCCTTCTCCTCCCCACTCTATTTGCAACTCCCACTTCCCCCTCTCCCCTCTCTGCTACTCCCACTTCCCGACTCCTCCCAACTCTCTCTGCTACTCCCAATAAGCCACTCCTCCCCACTCTCTCTGCTACTCTCCCTCCCCCTTCCCCTCTCCTCGCCACTCTCTCTGCT
Organism: Scyliorhinus torazame; assembly: GCF_047496885.1. NCBI lineage: Eukaryota > Metazoa > Chordata > Chondrichthyes > Carcharhiniformes > Scyliorhinidae > Scyliorhinus > Scyliorhinus torazame. The sequence goes on from NC_092709.1 coordinate 368,277,811, forward strand.
ACTCCCTCTTCCCTTTTCCTTCCTACTCTCTCTGCTTCTCCCACATCCCCTCTCCTCCCACTCCCTCTGCGACACCCACTCCCCCTCTCCTCCCCACTCTCAGAGCTACTCCCACTTCCCCTCTCTTCCCCAACTCTCTGCAGCCTCCTGCTACTCCCACTTTGCCTCTCCTCCTCACTCTCCCTGCTACTCTCCCTCCCCTTACCCTCTTCTCCCCACTGCCTCTGCTACTCCCAATACCTCCCTCCTCCTCACTCTCTCTGCTACTCCCACTTCCTCTCTCCTCCCCACTCTATTTGCAACTCCCACTTCCCCTCTCCCCCCTCTATGCTACTCCCACTTCCCGACTCCTTCCCGACTCCTTCAGCTCCTCAAAGACCGTGTTAGGGAACTGGAGCTGAAGCTGGATGAACTTCGGATCATCCGGGAGGCAGAGGGGGTGATTGAGAAGAGTTACAAGGAGGTAACCACACCCAAGGTACAGGACAAGAATAGCTGGGTTACAGTCAGAGGGAAAAAAACAAACAGGCAGAAAGTGCAGGGATCCCTCGTGGCCTTTCCCCTTCAAAACAAGTATACCGTTTCTGATGCTGTTGGGGGGGATGACCTACTGGGGGAAGGCCCTAGCGGCCAGGTCTCTGGCACTGAGTCTGGCTCTGGGGTTCAGAAGGGGAAGGGGGGAGAATAGAAAAGCAATAGTTGTAGGAGATTCAATGGTTAGGGGAATAGATAGGAGATTCTGTGGTCGCGAGCGAGACTCCCAGAAGGTATGTTGCCTCCCGGGTGCCAGGGCCAGGGATGTCTCGGATCGTGTCTTCAGGATCCTTAAGCGGGAGGGGGAGCAGCCAGAAGTTGTGGTGCACATTGGTACCAACGACATAGGTAGGAAAAGGGGTGTGGAGGTAATAAACAAGTTTAGGGAGTTAGGCTGGAAGTTGAAAGCCAGGACAGACAGAGTTGTCATCTCTGGTTTGTTGCCGGTGCCACGTGATAGCGAGGCGAGGAATAGGGAGAGAGTGCAGTTGAACACGTGGCTGCAGGAATGGTGTAGGAGGGAGGGCTTCAGGTATTTGGATAATTGGAGCGCATTCTGGGGAAGGTGGGACCTGTACAAGCAGGACGGGTTGCATCTGAACCAGAGGGGCACCAATATCCTGGGAGGGAGGTTTTCTAGTACTCTTCGGGAGGGTTTAAACTAATTTGGCAGGGGAATGGGAACCGGAATTGTAGTCCAGCATCTAAGGTAGCCGATATTCAGGACGCCAAAGCGTGTAATGAGGCAGTGGGGAAGGGAACACTGACAAAGGAGAGTACTTGCAGGCACGGAGAGGAGTTGAAGTGTGTATACTTCAACGCAAGAAGCATCAGGAATAAGGTGGGTGAACTTAAGGCATGGATCGGTACTTGGGACTACGATGTGGTGGCCATCACGGAAACTTGGATAGAAGAGGGGCAGAAATGGTTGTTGGAGGTCCCTGGTTATAGATGTTTCAATAAGATTAGGGAGGGTGGTAAAAGAGGTGGGGGGGGCGGTGGCATTATTAATTAGAGATAGTATAACAGCTGCAGAAAGGCAGTTCGAGGGGTATCAGCCTACTGAGGTAGTATGGGTTGAAGTCAGAAATAGGAAAGGAGCAGTCGCCTTGTTAGGAGTTTTCTATAGGCCCCCCAATAGTAGCAGAGATGTGGAGGAACAGATTGGGAAACAGATTTTGGAAAGGTGCAGAAGTCATTGGGTAGTAGTCATGGGCGACTTTAGCTTCCCAAATATTGAGTGGAAACTCTTGAGATCAAATAGTTTGGATGGGGTGGTGTTTGAGCAGTGTGTCCAGGAAGCTTTTCTAACGCAGTATGTAGATTGTCCGACCAGAGGAGGGGCAATATTGGATTTAGTACTGGGTAATGAGCCAGGGCAAGTGATAGATTTGTTAGTGGGGGAGCATTTTGGAGATAGTGACCACAATTCTGTGACTTTCACTTTAGTAATGGAGAGGGATAGGTACGTGCAACAGGGCAAGGTTTACAATTGGGGGAAGGGTAAATACGATGTTGTCAGACAAGAATTGAAGTGCATAAGTTGGGAACATAGGCTGGCAGGGAAGGACACAAGTGAAATGTGGAACTTGTTCAAGGCACAGGTGCTACGTGTCCTTGATAATTATGTCCCTGTCAGGCAGGGAAGAGATGGTCGAGTGAGGGAACCATGGTTGACAAGAGAGGTTGAATGTCTTGTTAAGAGGAAAAAGGTGACTTATGTAAGGCTGAGGAAACAAGGTTCAGACAGGGCATTGGAGGGATACAAGATAGCCAGGAGGGAACTGAAGAAAGGGATTAGGAGAGCTAAGAGAGGGCATGAACAATCTTTGGCGGGTAGAATCAAGGAAAACCCCAAGGCCTTTTACACATATGTGAGAAATATGAGAATGACTAGAGCGAGGGTCGGTCCGATCAAGGACAGTAGCGGGAGATTGTGTATTGAGTCTGAAGAGATAGGAGAGGTCTTGAACGAGTACATTTCTTCTGTATTTACAAATGAGAGGGGCGATATTGTTGGAGAGGACATTGTGAAACAGATTGGTAAGCTCGAGGAAATACTTGTTAGGAAGGAAGATGTGTTGGGCATTTTGAAAAACTTGAGGATAGACAAGTCCCCCGGCCTAACGGGATATATCCAAGGATTCTATGGGAAGCAAGAGATGAAATTGCAGAGCCGTTGGCAATGATCTTTTCGTCCTCACTGTCAACAGGGGTGGTACCAGGGGATTGGAGAGTGGTGAATGTCGTGCCCCTGTTCAAAAAAGGGACTAGGGATAACCCTGGGAATTACAGGCCAGTTAGTCTTACTTCGGTGGTAGGCAAAGTAATGGAAAGGGTACTGAAGGATAGGATTTCTGAGCATCTGGAAAGACACTGCTTGATTAGGGATAGTCAGCACGGATTTGTGAGGGGTAGGTCTTGCCTTACAAATCCTATTGAATTCTTTGAGGAGTTGACCAAGCATGTGGATGAAGGTAAAGCAGTGGATGTAGTGTACATGGATTTTAGTAAGGCATTTGATAAAGTTCCCCATGGTAGGCTTATGCAGAAAGTAAGGAGGCATGGGAGAGTGGGAAATTTGGCCAGTTGGATAACAAACTGGCTAACCGATAGAAGTCAGAGAGTGGTGGTGGATGGCAAATATTCAGCCTGGATCCCAGTTACCAGTGGCGTACCGCAGGGATCAGTTCTGGGTCCTCTGCTGTTTGTGATTTTCATTAATGACTTGGATGAGGGAGGTGAAGGGTGGGTCAGTAAATTTGCAGACGATACGAAGATTGGTGGAGTTGTGGATAGTAAGGAGGGCTGTTGTCGGCTGCAAAGAGACATAGACAGGATGCAGAGCTGGGCTGAGAAGTGGCAGATGGAGTTTAACCCTGAACAGTGTGAGATTGTCCATTTTGGAAGGACAAATATGAATGCGGAATACAGGGTTAACGGTAGAGTTCTTGGCAATGTGGAGGAGCAGAGAGATCTTGGGGTCTATGTTCAGACATCTTTGAAAGTTGCCACTCAAGTGGAAAGAGCTGTGAAGAAGGCCTATGGTGTGCTCGCGTTCATTAACAGTGGGATTGAATTTAAGAGCCGTGAGGTGATGATGCAGCTTCACAAAACGTTGGTAAGGCCACATTTGGAGTACTGTGTGCAGTTCTGGTCGCCTCATTTTAGGAAGGATGTGGAAGCTTTGGAAAAGGTGCAAAGAAGATTTACCAGGATGTTGCCTGGAATGGAGAGTAGGTCTTACGAAGAAAGGTTGAGGGTGCTCGGCCTTTTCTCATTAGAACGGAGAAGGATGAGGGGCGACTTGATAGAGGTTTATAAGATGATCAGGGGAATAGATAGAGTAGACCGTCAGAGACTTTTTCCCCGGGTGGAACAAACCATTACAAGGGGACATAAATTTAAGGTGAAAGGTGGAAGATATAGGAGGGACATCAGAGGTAGGTTCTTTACCCAGAGAGTAGTGGGGGCATGGAATGCACTGCCTGTGGAAGTAGTTGAGTCGGAAACATTAGGGACCTTCAAGCAGCTATTGGATAGGTACATGGATTACGGTTAAATGATATAGTGTAGATTTATTTGTTCTCAAGGGCAGCATGGTAGCATTGTGGATAGCACAATTGCTTCACAGCTCCAGGGTCCCAGGTTCGATTCCGGCTTGGGTCACTGTCTGTGCGGAGTCTGCACGTCCTCCCCGTGTCTGCGTGGGTTTCCTCCGGGTGCTCCGGTTTCCTCCCACAATCCAAAGATGTGCGGGTTAGGTGAATTGGCCAATGATAAATTGCCCTTAATGTCCAAATTGCCCTTGGTGTTGGGTGGAGGTGTTGAGTTTGGATAGGGTGCTCTTTCCAAGAGCCGGTGCAGACTCAAAGGGCCGAATGGCCTCCTTCTGCACTGTAAATTCAATGATAATCTATGATTAATCTAGGACAAAGGTTCGGCACAACATCGTGGGCCGAAGGGCCTGTTCTGTGCTGTATTTTCTATGTTCTATTTTCTCTCTCTGCTACTCCCAATAAGCCACTCCTCCACACTCTCTCTGCAACTCTCCCTCCCCCTTCCCCTCTCCTCGCCACTCTCTCTGCTACTCCCTCTTCTCTTTTCCTTCCTACTCTCTCTGCTTCTCCCACATCCCCTCTCCTCCCACTCCCTCTGCGACACCCACTCCCCCTTTCCTCCCCTCTCTCACAGCTACTCCCACGTCCCCTCTCCTCCCCACTCTCTCTCTGCTCTCCCTCCCACTTCCCCCTCTTCCGCGTTCCCTCTGCTACTCCCACTGCCCCACTCCTCCCGACTTTCTCTGCTACTCACACTCCCACATTCCCGCTCCTCTTCAATCTCTCTGCTCCTCCCAAATCCCCTCTCCGTCCCACTCTATTTGCAACTGCCACTTCCCCTGTCCCCCACCACTCTCTCTGCTACTCCCACTTCCCCTCTCCTGCCCACTCTCACTGCAACTCCCACATATCCTCTCCTCCCCACACTCTCTGCTACTCACACTCCCACTTTCCCTCTCCTCTTCACTCTCGCTGCTGCTCCCACATCCAATTGCCACTCAATTTGCAACTCGCACATCCCCTCTCCTCCCCACTCTCTCTGCTACTCTCACTCCCATTTTCCCTCTCCTCTTCACTCTCTCTGCTACTCCAACTTCCCCTCGCCACTCAATTTGCAAATCCCACTTCCCCTCTCCCCCTCTCTGCTACTCCCACTTCCCGATTCCTCCCCACTCTTTCTGCTACTCACAATACACCCCTCCTCCCCACTCTCTCTGCTACTCCCCCTTCCTCTCTCCTCCCCAACTCTCTGCTGCTCCCTGTTACTCCCACTTCACCACTCCTCCCCACTCTCCCTGGAACTCTCCCTCCACTCCCCATCCCACTCTCTTTACTGCTCCCTCTCCCGCTTTCCCTCTCCCCCTCACTCTCTCTGCTACTCCCACTTTCCCTCTGTTCCTCACTCTCTCTGCTACTCCCACTGCTCTTCTCCCCCCACTCTCTCTGCTTATCCCACTTCGCTTCTCCTCCCCACTCTCCCAGCTACTGCCACTTCCCCTCTCCTCATCACTCTCACTGCTACTCCCACTCCCCATTTACTCTCCACTCTCACTGCTACTCTCACTTCCCGTCTCCCACCCACTCTCTCTGTAACTCTCCCTCTCAATTCCCTGTCTACCTCATTCTCTCTGCTATTCTCACTGCCTCACTCCTCCCCACTCCTCCTCACACTCCCACTTTCCCTCTCCTCTTCACTTCTCTGTTACTCCCACTTCTCCTCTCCTCGCCACTCTATTTGGAACTCCCACTTTCCCTCTCCCCCCACTCTCTCTGCTATTCCCACTTCCCCTATCCTCCGCACTCTCACTGCTACTCCCACTTCCGCTCTCCTCCCCACTCTCTCCGCTACTCTCCCTCCCACTTCATTCTCTTCCTCATTCTCTCTGCTACTCCCACTGCCTCACTCCTGCCCACTCTCTCTGCTGCTTCAACTTACCCTCTCATCCCCACTCTCACTGCTACTCCCACTTCCCCACTCCACCCTACTCTCTCTGCTACTCACACTCCCACTTTCCCTCGCCTCTTCACTCTCTCTGCTACTCCCTCTTCCCCTCCCCTCGCCACTCTATTTGCAAGTGCCACTTCCCCTCTCCACCCCACTCTCTCTGTTACTCTCACTCCCACTTTCCCCTCTCCTCCTCACTCTCTCTGCTACTCCCACTTCCTCTCCCCTCCCCACTCTACTTGCAACTCCCACTTCCCCTCTCCCCCCTCTATGCTACTCCCACTTCCCGACTCCTCCCAACTCTCTCTGCTACTCCCAATACCCTACTCCACCCCTCTCTCTGCTACTCTCCCTCCCCTTCCACTCTTCTCGCCACTCTCTCTGCTACTCCCTCTTCCCTTTTCCTTCCGACTCTCTCTGCTAAACCCACATCCCCTCTCCTCCCACTCTCTCTGCGACACCCACTCCCCCTCTCCTCCACACTCTCACTGCTACTCCCACTTCCCCTCTCCTCACCACTCTCTCTCTGCTCTCCTTCCCACATCCCTCTCTTCCTCGTTCCCTCTGCTACTCCCACTGCCCCACTCCTCCCCACTGTCTCACACTCCTACGCACACTTAAACATTTCCTCTCCTCTTCACTCTCTCTGCTCCTCACAAATCCCCTCTCCGCCCCACTCTATTTGCAACTGCCACTTCCCCTCTCCCCCACCACTCTCTCTGCTACTCCCACTTCCCCTCTCCTCCCCACTCTCACTGCTACTCTCACTTCTCCAAGCCTCCCACACTCTCTGCTACTCACACTCCAGCTTTTCCTCTCCTCTTCACTCTCGCTGCTGCTCCCACTTCCCCTCGCCACTCAATTTGCAACTCGCACTTCCCCTCTCCTCCCCACTCTCTCTGCTACTCTCACTCACACTTTCACTCTCCTCCTCACTCTCTCTGCTACTCCAACATCCCCATGCCACTCAGTTTGCAACTCCCACTTCCCCTCTTTACCCTCTCTGCTACTCCAATTCCCGACTCCTCCCCATTCTCTCTGCTACTATCAATACCCCCTCCTCTCCACTCTCTCTGCTACTCCCCCTTCCACTCTCCTCCCCACACTCTCTGCTACTCTCACTTCCACTCTCCTCCCCAACTCTCTGCTACACCCTGTTACTCCCACTTCACCAATCCTCCTCACTCTCCCTGCAACTCTCCGTCCACCTCTCCATCCCACTCTCTCTACTACTCCCACTCCCGCTTTCCCTATCCCCCTCACTCTCTCTGCTACTCCCACTTCCCCTCTGTTCCTCACTCTCTCTGCTGCTCCCACTTCCACTCTCCTCCCACTCCCTCTGCTACTCCCACATCGCTTCTCCTCCCCACTCTCACAGCTACTGCCCCTTCACCTCTCCTCTCCACACTCACTGCTACTCCCACTCCCCATTTACTCCCCACTCTCACTGCTACTCTCACTTCCCGTCTCACACCTACTCTCTCTGCTACTCTACCTCCCACTTCATACTCCTCCCCACTCTCTCTGCGACTCCCACTCCCACTTTCCCTCTCCTCTTCACTCTCTCGGCTACTCCCACTTCCCCTCTCCACGCCACTCTATTTGGAACTCCCACTTCCCCTCTCCCCCCACTCTCTCTGCTACTCCCACTTCCCCTATCATCCGCACTCTCACTGCTACTCCCACTTCCCCTCTCCTCCCCACTCTCTCTGCTGCTCTCCCTTCCACTTCCCCTCTCCTCCCACTCTCACTCCTACTCCGACTTCGCCAATCCTCCCCACACTCTCTGCTACTCACACTCCCACTTACCCTCTCCTCTTCACTTTCTCTGCTACGCCCACTTCCCCTCTCCACTTTATTTGCAACTCCCACTTCCCCTCACCTCCCCACTCTCTCTGTTACTCCCACTCCCCCTTCCCCTCTCCTCCCCACTCTCTTTGCTACTCCCTCTATCCTTGTCCTTCTGACTCTCTCTGCTCCTCCCACTTCCGCTCTCCTCCCACTCTCTCTGCTACTCCCACTTCCCCTCTTCTCCCCACTCTCACTGCAACTCCCACTTCCCCTCTCCTCCCCACTCTCTCTGCTACTCTCAATCCCACTTTCCCACTCCTCCTCACTCTCTCTGCTACTCCCACTGCCGCTCTCCTCCCACCCTCTCTGCTATTCCCACTTCTCCAATCCTACCCACACTCTCTGCTACTCCCACTTCCCCTCTCCTGCCCACTCTCACTGCAACTCCCACATATCCTCTCCTCCCCACACTCTCTGCTACCCACACTTCCACTTTCGCTGTCCTCTTCACTCTCTTTGCAACTCCCACTTCCCGTCTCCACCCCACTCTGTCTTCTAATCCCCCTTCCCCTCTCCTCACTACTCTCTCTGCTACTCTGCCTCCCTCTTCGGCTCTCCTGCCCACTCTCCCTGCTACTCCCTCTATCCTTTTCCTTCCGACTCTCTCTGCTCCACCCACTTCCACTCTCCTCCCACTCTCTCTGCTACTCCAACTTCCCCTCTCCTCCCCCCTCTATTTGCAACTCCCACTATACTTTTCCTTCCGACTCTCTCTGCTCCACCCACTTCTACTCTCCTCCCACTCTCTCTGCTACTCCAACTTCCCCTCGCCTCCCCCCTCTATTTGCAACTCCCACTTCCCGACTCCTGCCCACTCTCTCTGCTCCTCCCAATGCCCCCCTCCTCCCCACACTCTCTGCTAACCCCCTCTGCTTCCCCTCTCCTCTCCACTGTCTCTGCTACTCCCTCTTCCCTTTTCCTTCCCACTCTGTCTGCTACTCCCCCTTCCCCTCTCCTCCCCACTCACTCTGCTACTCACACATCCACTCTCCTCCTCAACTCTCTGTTGCTCCCTGTTACTCCCACTTCACCACTCCTCCCCACTCTCCCTGCAACTCTCCCTCCCCCTCGCCTTCCCACTCTCTCTTCTACTCCTCCACCCGCTTTCCCTCTCCTCCTCACTCTCTCTGCTACTCCTACTTCCCCTCTGCTCCTCACTCTCTCTGCTACTCCCACTGCCCCTCTCCTCCCACCCTCTCTGCTACTCCCACTTCTCCAATCCTACCCACACTCTCTGCTACTCCCACTTCCCCTCTCCTGCCCACTCTCACTGCAACTCCCACATATCCTCTCCTCCCCACACTCTCTGCTACCCACACTTCCACTTTCGCTGTCCTCTTCACTCTCTTTGCAACTCCCACTACCCGTCTCCACCCCACTCTGTCTTCTAATCCCCCTTCCCCTCTCCTCACTACTCTCTCTGCTATTCTGCCTCCCACTTCCCCTCTCCTCCTCACTCTCTCGGATAATCCCCCTTCCCCTCTCCTGACTACTCTCTGAACTACTCTGCCTCCCACTACCCCACTCCTCCCCATTCTCTCTGCTACTAACACTTCCCCTCTCCTCCCCACTCTCTGTGCTACTCCCACTTCCCCTTTCATCGTCATTCTCTCTGCTAGTTTTACTCCCAATTGCCCTCTACTTCCCAATCTCTGCTAGTCTCACCCCAATATCCCCTCTCCTCCCCACTCTCTCTGCTTGTCTCAATCCCACATCACAACTCCTCCCCACTCTCTCTGCTACTTTCCCTCCCACTACCCCTCTCCACCCCCTCTCTTTGCAACTCCCACTGCCCCCTCCTCACCACTCTCTCTGCTAATCCCACTTCCACTCTCCTCACTACTCTCTCTGCTACTCTGCCTCACACTTCCCTTCTCCTCCCCACTCTCTCTGCTAATCCCACTTCCACTCTCCTCCCCGCACTCTCTGCTACTCACACTTCCCCTCTCCTTCCCACTCTCTCTGCTACTGTGCTTCCAATTTCCCTCTCCTCCTCACATTCTCTGTTACTCCCACTTCCCCTCTTCTACCCGCACTCCCTGCTACTCCCACCTCCGATCTCCGCCCCACTCTCTCTGCTACTCTCTCCCCCTTCCCCTCTCCTCATTACTCTCTCTGCAACACTGCCTCCCAATTCCCCTCTCCTCCCCAGTCTCTCTGCTACTGCCACTCTCCCCCTACTCCCCAATCCCTCTGCTAATCCCCCTTCCCCTCTCCTCGCTACTCTCTCTGCTACTCGGCCTCCCACTTCCCCTCTACTCCCCACTGTCCCTGCTACTCCCACTACCCCTCTCCTGCTCATGCTCTCGGATAATCCCGCTTCCCCTCTCCTGACTACTCTCACAGCTACTCTGCCTCCCACTTCCCCTCTCTTCCCCATTTTCTCTGCTACTCACACTTCCCCTCTCCTCCCCACTCTCTCTGATACTCCCACTTCCCCTCTCCTCTTCATTTTCCCTGCTAGTTTTACTCCCAATTGCCCTCACCTTCCCAATCTCTGCTAGTCTCACCCCAATATCCCCTCTCCTCCCCACTCTCTCTGCTTTTCTCAATCCCACTTCACGACTCCTCCCCACTCTCTCTGCTACTTTCCCTCCCACTACCACTCTCCTCCCCCCTCTCTTTGCAACTCCCACTTCCCCCCTCCTCACCACACTCTCTGCTAATACCCCTTCCCCTCTACTCACTACTCTCTCAGCTACTCTGCCTCACACTTCCCCTCTCCTCCCCACTCTCTCTGCTACTCCCACTTCCCCTCTCCTCCCAACTCTCTCTGCTACTGTTCCTCCCCTTCCCCTCCCCAATCTCTCTGCTACTCTCCCTTCCACTTCCCACTCCTCCTTACTCCCTCTGCTACACCCACTCCCCCTCTCCTCCGCACTCTCTCTGCTACTCCCACTTCCCCTCTCCTCCCCACTCTCTCTGCTACTTTCCCTCCCACTACCACTCTCCTCCCCCCTCTCTTTGCAACTCCCACTTCCCCCCTCCTCACCACACTCTCTGCTAATACCCCTTCCCCTCTACTCACTACTCTCTCAGCTACTCTGCCTCACACTTCCCCTCTCCTCCCCACTCTCTCTGCTACTCCCACTTCCCCTCTCCTCCCAACTCTCTCTGCTACTCTTCCTCCCCTTCCCCTCCCCAATCTCTCTGCTACTCTCCCTTCCACTTCCCACTCCTCCTTACTCCCTCTGCTACTCCCCCTTCCCCTCTCATCCCCACTCTCACTGCTACGCACCATTCCTCTCTCCTCCCCACTCTCTCTGCTACTCTCACTTCACGACTCCTCCCCACTCTCTCCGCTACTCATACCCACTTCTCCTCTCCTCCCCACTCTCTCTGCTACTCCCACTTCCCCTCTTCTGGCCACACTATTTGCATCTCCCACTTTCCACTCTCCACCCCACTCTCTCTGTTACTCTCCCTCACACGTCCCCTCTCCTCCTCATTATCTCTGCTAGTTTTACTCCCACTTGCCCTCTCTTTCCGAATCTCTGCTAGTCTCACCCCCACATCCTCTCACCTCCCCACTCTCTCTGCTTTTCTCACTCGCTATTCCCCTCTCCTCCCCACTCTCTCTGTGGCGTTCACTCCCACTTTCCGTCTATTCCCCACACTCGCTGCTAATCCCACTTCTACTCTCCTGCCCAAACTCTCTGATACTCCCACTTCCCCTCTCCTCCACACTCTCTCTGCTACTCTCTCTCCCAGTTCCCCTCCCCTACCCGCTCCCTCTGCTACTCCCACTTCTCCTCTCCTTCCCACTCTCTCTGCGACTCTCTCTCCCAGTTCCCCTCCCCTACCCACTCTCTCTGTTACTCCCACTTCCAGTCTCCTCCCCGAACTCTCTGATACTCCCAGATACCCTCTCCTCCGCACTTTCTCTGCTACTCCCACTTCGCCCCTCCTCCCGACTGTCTCTGCTACTCCCATCTCCACTCTCCTCCCCACTCCGTCTTCTACTCTCCTTCCTCATTCCCCTCTCCTCCCCATTCTCTCTGCTACTCCCACTTCCAATCTCCTCCCCACTTTCTCTGCGACTCTCCCTCCCACTTCCCCTCTCCTCCGCACTCTCTCTGCTACTCACACTTCCCCACTCCTCCCCACTCTCTCTGCTACTCTCCATCCCACTTCCACTCTCCTCCGCACTCTCTCTGCTACTCCCACATACCCACACCTCCCCACTCTCTCTGCATTTTTCCCTCCCACTTCCCTGCTCCTCCCGACTGTCTCTGCTACTCCCATTTCCACTCTCCTCCCCACTCTCTCTGCTCCTCTCCTTCCTAATTCCCCTCTCCTCCCCATTCTCTCTGCTCCTCCCACTTCCCCTCTCCTCCCCACTCTCTCTGCTACTCTCTCTCCCACTTACCCTCTCCTCCCCTCTCATTCTGCTACTCCCACATACCTTCTTATCCCCACGCTCTCTGCTACTCCCTCTTCCCGTCTCCTCCCGACTGTCTCTGCTACTCCCATTCCCACTCTCCTCCCCACTCTCTCTGCTACTCTCCTTCCCAATTCCCCTCTGCTTCCCATTATCGCTGCTACTCCCACTTCCACTCTCCTCCCCACTCTCTCTGCTACTCTCTCTCCCACTTCCCCTCTCTTCCGCACTGAATCTGCTCCTCCCACATCCCCTCTTGTCCCCACTCTCTCTGCAACTCACACTTCCCCACTTCTCCCCACAATCTCTGCTACTCTCTCTCCTGCTTCCCCTCTCCTCCCCACTCTCTCTGCTACTCTCTCTCCCACTTCCCCTCTCTTCCCCACTGTCTCTGCTCCTCCCACATCCCCTCTTATCCCCACTCTATCTGCAACTCACACTTCCCCACTTCTCCCCACTCTCTCTGCTACTCTCTCACTCACTTCCCCACTCCTCCCCACTCTCTCTGCTACTTTCCGTCCCACTACCCCTCTCCTCTCTACTTTCTATGCTACTCCCAGTTCCCCTCTCCTCTCCATTCTCTTTGCTGCTCTCACTCCCACTTCCCCTCTCCTCAGCACTCTCTCTGCTACTCCCACTTCCCGACTCCACCCTAATCTATCTGCTACTCTCTCACCCACTTCTCCACTCCTCGCCACTCTCTCTGCTGCTTTCCCTCCCGCTAACACTCTCCTCCCTACTTTCTATGTTACTCCCTGTTCCCCTCTCCTCCCCACTCTCTCTTCTACTCACCTTACCAATTCCCCTCTCCTCCCGATTCTCTGTGCTACTCCCACTTCCCCTCTCCTCCCCACTCTCTCTGCTACTCCCACTTACCGACTCCTTCCCACTCTCACCGCTGCTCTCTTTCCCACTTCCCCACTCCTCCCCACTCTCTCTGCTACTTTTCCTCCCACTACCCCTCTACTCGCCACTCTCTTTGCGACTTGCACTTTCCCCCTCTACGACGCTCTCTCTGCTACTCACCCTCGCACTTCCCCTTTCCTCCGCACTCTCTCTGCTACTCCCACTTCCCGACTGCTCCCCACTCCCTCTGTTACTCTCTCACCCACATCCCCACTCGTCCCCACTCTCTCTGCTACTTTCCCTCCCACTTCCCCTGTCCTCCCGACTGTCCCTGCTACTCCCATTTCCACTCTACTCCCCACTATCTCTGCTACTCTCCTTCCAAATTCCCCTCTCCTCCCCATTCTCTCTGCTACTCCCACTTCCCATCTCATCCCCACTCTCTGGTGTACCCTCTCTCCCACTTCCCCTCTCCTCCTCACTCTCTCTGCTACTCCCACATCCTCTCTTATCCCCACTCTCTCTGCGACTCACACTTCCTCAGTCCTCCCCACTCTCTCTGCTATTCTCCCTCCTTCTTCCCCTCTCCTCCGCACTCTCTCTGCTACTCCCACGTCCCCAATTCTCCCCACTCTCTCTGCTACTTTCACTTCCACTACCCCTCTCCTTGCGACTTTCTATGCTACTCCCTGTTCCCCTCTCCTCCCAACTCTCTCTCTGCTACTCTTCCTCCCCTTCCCCTCCCCAATCTCTCTGCTACTCTCCCTCCCACTTCCCACTCCTACCCACCCTCTGCTACGCCCACTTCCCCTCTCCTCCCCACTCTCTCTGCTACTCCCACTTCCCCTCTCCTCCCCACTCTCACTGCTACTCCCCCTTCCCCTCTCCTCCCCACTCTCACTGTTACGCCCCATTCCTCTCTCCTCCCCACTCTCTCTGCTACTCTCTCTCCCACTTACCCTCTCCTCCCCTCTCATTCTGCTACTCCCACATACCTTCTTATCCCCACGCTCTCTGCTACTCCCTCTTCCCGTCTCCTCCCGACTGTCTCTGCTACTCCCATTCCCACTCTCCTCCCCACTCTCTCTGCTACTCTCCTTCCCAATTCCCCTCTGCTTCCCATTATCGCTGCTACTCCCACTTCCACTCTCCTCCCCACTCTCTCTGCTACTCTCTCTCCCACTTCCCCTCTCTTCCGCACTGAATCTGCTCCTCCCACATCCCCTCTTGTCCCCACTCTCTCTGCAACTCACACTTCCCCACTTCTCCCCACAATCTCTGCTACTCTCTCTCCTGCTTCCCCTCTCCTCCCCACTCTCTCTGCTACTCTCTCTCCCACTTCCCCTCTCTTCCCCACTGTCTCTGCTCCTCCCACATCCCCTCTTATCCCCACTCTATCTGCAACTCACACTTCCCCACTTCTCCCCACTCTCTCTGCTACTCTCTCACTCACTTCCCCACTCCTCCCCACTCTCTCTGCTACTTTCCGTCCCACTACCCCTCTCCTCTCTACTTTCTATGCTACTCCCAGTTCCCCTCTCCTCTCCATTCTCTTTGCTGCTCTCACTCCCACTTCCCCTCTCCTCAGCACTCTCTCTGCTACTCCCACTTCCCGACTCCACCCTAATCTATCTGCTACTCTCTCACCCACTTCTCCACTCCTCGCCACTCTCTCTGCTGCTTTCCCTCCCGCTAACACTCTCCTCCCTACTTTCTATGTTACTCCCTGTTCCCCTCTCCTCCCCACTCTCTCTTCTACTCACCTTACCAATTCCCCTCTCCTCCCGATTCTCTGTGCTACTCCCACTTCCCCTCTCCTCCCCACTCTCTCTGCTACTCCCACTTACCGACTCCTTCCCACTCTCACCGCTGCTCTCTTTCCCATTTCCCCACTCCTCCCCACTCTCTCTGCTACTTTTCCTCCCACTACCCCTCTACTCGCCACTCTCTTTGCGACTTGCACTTTCCCCCTCTACGACGCTCTCTCTGCTACTCACCCTCGCACTTCCCCTTTCCTCCGCACTCTCTCTGCTACTCCCACTTCCCGACTGCTCCCCACTCCCTCTGTTACTCTCTCACCCACATCCCCACTCGTCCCCACTCTCTCTGCTACTTTCCCTCCCACTTCCCCTGTCCTCCCGACTGTCCCTGCTACTCCCATTTCCACTCTACTCCCCACTATCTCTGCTACTCTCCTTCCAAATTCCCCTCTCCTCCCCATTCTCTCTGCTACTCCCACTTCCCATCTCATCCCCACTCTCTGGTGTACCCTCTCTCCCACTTCCCCTCTCCTCCTCACTCTCTCTGCTACTCCCACATCCTCTCTTATCCCCACTCTCTCTGCGACTCACACTTCCTCAGTCCTCCCCACTCTCTCTGCTATTCTCCCTCCTTCTTCCCCTCTCCTCCGCACTCTCTCTGCTACTCCCACGTCCCCAATTCTCCCCACTCTCTCTGCTACTTTCACTTCCACTACCCCTCTCCTTGCGACTTTCTATGCTACTCCCTGTTCCCCTCTCCTCCCAACTCTCTCTCTGCTACTCTTCCTCCCCTTCCCCTCCCCAATCTCTCTGCTACTCTCCCTCCCACTTCCCACTCCTACCCACCCTCTGCTACGCCCACTTCCCCTCTCCTCCCCACTCTCTCTGCTACTCCCACTTCCCCTCTCCTCCCCACTCTCACTGCTACTCCCCCTTCCCCTCTCCTCCCCACTCTCACTGTTACGCCCCATTCCTCTCTCCTCCCCACTCTCGCTGCTACTCTCACTTCACGACTCCTCCCCACTCTCTCCGCTACTCACACCCACTTCTCCTCTCCTCCCCACTCTCTCTGCTACTCCCACTTCCCCTCTTCTGGTCACTCTATTTGCAACTCCCACTTTCCACTCTCCACCCCACTCTCTCTGTTACTCTCCCTCACACGTCCCCTCTCCTCCTCATTATCTCTGCTAGTTTTACTCCCACTTGCCTTCTCCTTCCGAATCTCTGCTAGTCTCACCCCCATATCCTCTCACCTCCCCACTCTCTCTGCTTCTCTCACTCGCTCTTCCCCTCTCCTCCCCACTCTCTCTGTGGCTTTCACTCCCACTTTCCGTCTATTCCCCACACTCGCTGCTAATCCCACTTGCACTCTCCTGCCCAAACTCTCTGATACTCCCACTTCCCATCTCCTCCACACTCTTTCTGCTAGTCTCTCTCCCAGTTCCCCTCCCCTACCCACTCCCTCTGCTACTCCCTCATCTCTTCTCGTCCCCACACTCTCTGCTGCTCCCACTTCCCCTCTCCTTCCCACTCTCTCTGCTACTCTGCCCCCCCACTTCCCTCTCCTCCTCACTCTCTCTGTTACTCCCACTTCCACTCTCCTCCCCGCACTCTCTGATACTCCCAGATACCCTCTCCTCCGCACTCTCTCTGCTTATCGCACTTCCCCTCTCCTCCCCAATGTCTCTGCTACTCCCATTTCCACTCTCCTCCCCACTCTCTCTGCCACTCTCACTCCCAAATCTCCTCTCCTCTCCATTCTCTCTGCTACTCCCACTTCCCCTTTCCTCCCCACTCACTGCTACTCTCTCTCCCACTTCCCCTCACCTCCGCACTCTCTCTGCTGCTCCCACTTCCCCTTTCCTCCCCACTCTGTGCTACTCTCTCTCCCACTTCCCCACTCCTCCCCACTCTCTCTGCTACTTTACCTGCCACTGCCCCTCTCCTCCCGACTTCCTACGCTCTTCCCTCTTCCCCTCTCCTTCCCACTCTCTCTGCTACTGTTCCTCGCACTTCCCTCTCCTCCTCACTCTCTCTTCTACTCCAACTTCCCCTCTCCTCCCCACATTCTGCTACTCTCCCTCCCCTTCCCCTCTCCTTCCCACTCTCTCTGCTACTCTCCCTCCCCTTCCCCTCTCCTCCCCACTCTCTCTGATACTGTTCCTCGCACTTCCCTCTCCTCCTCACTCTCTCTTCTACTCCAACTTCCCCTCTCCTCCCCACACTCTGCTACTCTCCCTCCCCTTCCCCTCTCCTTCCCACTCTCTCTCTGCTACTCTCCCTCCCCTTCCCTTCCACTTCCCAATCTCTCTGCTACTCCCACTTCCCCTCTCCTCCTCACCATATCTGCTACTCACACTTCCCCTTTCCTTCCCACTATCTCTACTACTCCCTCTTCCCCTCTCCTCCTCATTATCTCTCTGCAGCTCCTACTTCCCCTCTACTCCCCACTCTCTCTGCTTCTCCACTTCCCCTCTCCTCTCGACTACCTCTGCTACTCCCATTTCCACTCTCCTCCCCACTCTCTCTGCTACTCTCCCTCCCAATTCCCCTCTCCTCCCCATTTTCTCTGCTACTCCCACTTCCCCTCTACTCCCCACTCTCTCTGCTACTCTCTCTCCCACATACCCTCTCCTCCCCACTCTCTCTGCTACTCCCACTTCCCCTCTCCTCCCAACTCTCTCTGCTACTCCCACATCCCCTCTTATCCCCACTCACTCTACTACTCACATCTCCCCACTCCTCCCCACTCCCTCTGCTACGCTCTCTCCCACTTTCACTCTCCTCCCCACTCCCTCTGCTACTCTCTCACCCCAGTCCCCACTCTTCCCCACTCTCTCTGATACTTTCCCTCCCACTACCCCTCTCCTCCCGACTTTCTATGCTACTCCCTGTTCCCCTCACTTATCCACTCTCTCTGCTACTCTCACTCCCACTTCCCCTCTCCTGCCCACTCTATTTGCAACTCCCAATTTCATTCTCCACCACGCTCTCTCAGCTACTCTCTCTGCTCCTCCCACTACCAGACTCCTACCCACTCTCTCTGCTACTTTCCCTCCAAATACACCTCTCCTCCCGACTTTCGATGCTTCACCCTGTTCCCCTCTCCTCCCCACCTGTCTGCTACCCTCACACACACTTTCCCTCTCCACCACGCTCCCTCTGCTACTCTTCCTCCCCGTCCCCTCTCCTTCCCTCTCTCTCTGATTCACTCCGTCCCCTTCCCCTCTTTTTCCCAATCTCTCTGCTACTCCAACTTGCTAACTCCTCCCCTCTCTCTCTGCTATTCTCACTCCCACATCCCCTTTCCTTCCCACTCTCTCTGCTTCTCCCACATCCCCTCTCCTCCGCACTCTCTCTGCTACACTCACTTCCCCTCTCCTCCTCATTCTCTCTGCTAGTCTCAGTCCCACTTCCCCTCTCCTGCATCCTCTCTCTGCTTCTTTCACTCCCAATTCCCCTCTCCTCTTCACTCTCCCTGTCGATTTCACTCCCACTTCCCCTCTCTTCCCCACTCTCGCTGCATCTCCCACTTCCACTCTACTGCCCAAACTCTCTGCTACCCCCACTTCCCCTCTCCTCCTCACACTCTCTGATACTCTCACTTCCCCTCTCCTCCACACTCTCTCTGCTACTCGCTCACCCACATCCCCTCTCCTCCCCACACTCTCTGCTACTCCCACTTCCCCTCTCCTTCCCACTCGCTCTGCTACTCTACCCCCCCACTTCCCTCTCCTCGTCACTCTCTCAGCGACTCTCACTTCCGCCCCCACTCCCCACTCCCTCTGCTGCTCCCACTTCCGCTCTCCTCGCCTCTCTATCTGCTACTCTCACTTCCACTTTTCCTCTTCTCCGCACTCTCTCTGCTACTCCCACTACCCGACTCCTCCCCACTCTCTCTGCTACTCTCTCATCCACTTCTCCACACCTACCCACTCTCTCTGCTACTTTCCCTCCCACTACACCTCTCCTCCCTACTTTCTATGCTACACCCTGTTCCCCTCTCCTCCCCACTCTGTCTGCTACTCAAACTCCAACTTTTCCTCTCCACCACGCTCCCTCTGCTACTCTCCCTCCCCGTCCCCTCTCCTTTCCTCTCTCTCTGCTTCACTCCGTCCCCTTCCCCTCTTCTTCCCAATCTCTCTCCTACTCCAACTTGCCTACTCCTCCCCTCTTTCTCTGTTATACTCACTCCCACTTCCCCTCTCCTCCCCACTCTCTTTGTAACTCCCACTTTCACTTCCACCCCATTCTCCCTCCCACGACCCCTCTCCTCCTCACACTCTCTGCGACTCTCACTTACCCTCTCCTCCTCATTCTCTCTGCGAGTTTAACTACCCTCTCCTTCCCAATCGCTGCTAGTTTCACCCACACATTCCCTCTCCTCTCCACTCTCTCTGCTAGTCTCACTCCCACTTCCCCTCTCCACCCCACTCTCTCTGCTTCTCTCATTCGCAATTCCCGTCTCTTCCCCACTCTCTCTCTGCTACTCCCACTTACCCTCACCTCCCGAATGTCTCTGCTACTGCCATTTCCAATCTCCTCCCCACTCTCTCTGCTACTCCCCCTCCCAATTCCCCTCTCCACCCCACTCTCTCTGCTACTCTCCTTCCCAATTCCCCAGTCCTCCCCACTCTCCCTGCTACTTTCCCTCCCACTGCCCCTCTCCTCCCGACTTTCTATGCTACTCCCTCTTCCCCTCTCCTCCACACTCTCTCTGCTACTCCCACTTCCCCACTCCTCCCCAGTCTCTCTGATACTCTCTCACCCACTTCTCTCGACTTTCTATACTACCCCCTCTCCCCTCTCATCCCCACTCTCTCTGCTGCTCTGACTCCCACTTCCCCTCGCCTCCCCATTCTCTTTGCAACTCCCACTTTCCCTCTCTACCACGCTCTCTCTGCGACTCTCTCTCCCCTGCCCCTCTCCTTGCCTCTCTCTGCTCCACTCCCTCCCCTTGACCTCTTCTTCCCAATCTCTCTGATACTCCTAATTCCCCTCTCCTCCCCACCCACTGCTACTCTCACTCCTACTGACCCTCTCCACTCCACTCTCTATGCTACTCTCCCTCCCCTCTGCTTTCCACTCTCTCTGCTACTGCCACTTCCCCTCTCCTCCTCACTCTATCCGCTACTCACACTTCCCCTCTCCTCCCCACTGCATCTGCTACTCCCATTTCCACTCTCCTTCCCACTCTCTCTGCTACTCTGCCCCCCACTTTCCTCTCCTCCTCACTCTCTCTGCTACTTTCACATCCCCTCTCCTCCGCACTCTCTCTGCTACTCCCACTTCCCCTCTCCTCCGTACTCCCTCTGCTACTCCCACTTCCCCACTCCTCCCCACTCTCTCTGCTATCTTCCCTCCCACTACACCTCTCCTCCAGACTTTCTATGCTACTCCCTTTTCCCCTCTCCTTCCCTCTCTCTCTGCTACACTCCGTCCCCCTTCCCCTCTTCTTCCCAACCTCTCTGCTACTCCAACTTGCCTACTCCTCCCCCTCGCTCTGCTATTCTCTCTCTCACTTCCACGCTCCTCCCCACACTCTCTGCTACTCCCACTTCCCCTCTCCTTCCTACTCTCTCTGCTACTGTGCCATCCTCTTTCCTCTCCTCCTCACTCTCTCTGCTGCTCACACTTCCACTCTCCTGCTCCCTCTTTCTGCTACTCTCTCTCCTCTTCCCCTCTGCACGCACTCTCTCTGCAACTCCCACGTCCCACTCTACCTGCTATTCCCACTTCCGCTCTCCACGACCCTCTTTCCGCTGCTCCCACTTCCCCTATTCTCCCCACTCTCTCTGATACTCCCACTTCCCCTCTCCTCGCCACTCTCCCTGCTGGTCCCACACCCCTCTCCCCCCACGCTCTCTGCTACTCCCACTTGCCCTCTCCTCCACACTCGTTCCGCTCCTCCCACTTCCCCTCCCCTCCCCACTCTCTCTGCTATTATCCCTCCCCTTCCCTTTTCGTTCCCACTCTCTCTGCTACTCTCCCTCCCACTTCCCCCTCCTCCTCAATCTCTCTGCTACTCCCACTTCCCCTCTCCTCCACACTCTTTCCGATCCTCCCACTTCCCCTCCCCTACCCACTCTCTCTGCTATTATCCCTCCCCTTCCCTTTTCCTTCCCACTCTCTCTGCTACTCTCCCTCCCACTTCCCCCTCCTCCTCAATCTCTCTGCTACTCCCACTTGCCCTCTGCTCCCCACTCTCTCTGCTATTCTCCCTCCCCTTCCACTCTCCTTTCCACTCTCTCTGCTACTCTCCCTCCCAATTCCCTCTCCTACTCAATCTCTCTGTTACTCCCACTTCCCCTCTCCTCCCCACTCTCTCTGCTACTCCCACTTCCTCTCTCCTTCACACTCTCATAGCTGGTCTCGCCCCACATCCCCTCTCCTCTTCACTCTGTCCACTAGTTTCACTCCCACTGCCCTTCTCCTCCGCACTCTCTCTGCTATTCCCACTTCCCCTCTCCTCCGCACTCTCTCTGCTACTCCCACTTCCCCTCTTCTCTCCACTCTCTTCGCTACTCCCACTTCCCCGCCCCTCGCCACTCTCTCTGCTATTATTCCCTCCCCTTCCACTCTCCTTTCCACTGTCTCTGCTACCCTCCCTCCCAATTCCATCTCCTACTCAATCTCTCTGTTACTCCAACTTCCCCTCTCCTCCCCACTCTCTCTGCTACTCCCACTTCCTCTCTGCTTCACACTTCCATAGCTGGTCTCACCCCAAATCCCCTCTCCACTCTGTCCACTAGTTTCACTCTCACTTCCCTACTCCTCCCCCTCGCTCTGCTATTCTCACTCCCACTTCCCCACTCCTCCCCACTCTCTCTGCTCCTCTCACTTACCCTCTCCTCCCCACTTTTGCTGCTACTTCCATTTCCACTCTCCTCCCCACTCTCTCTGCTACTCTCCCTCCCACTTCCCACTCCTCCTTACTCCCACTGCTACGCCCATCTCCCCTCTCCTCCTCGTTCTCTCTGCTAGTTTAACTCCCACTTGCCCTCTCCTCCCCCATCTCTGCTAATCACAAACCCACATCCTCTCTCCTCCACACTCTCTGTGCTTGTCTCACTCACACGTCACTACTCCTCCTCACTATCTCTGTTACTTTCCCTCCCACTACCCCTCTCTTCCCCACTCTCTTTGCTACTCCAACTTACCCCTCCTCCCCACTCTCTCTGCTGCTCTGCCTCCCACTTCCCCTCTCCTCCTCGCTCTTTTGCTAATCCCCCTACCTCTCTCCTCACTACTCTCTCTGCTACTCTGCCTCCCACATCCCACTCCTCTATACTCCCTCTGCTACGCCCACTTCCCCTCTCCTCCCCACTCTCTCCGCTACTACCACTTCCCCTCTCCAACCCACTCTCTCTGCTACTCCCACTATACCTCTCCTTCCCGCACTCTCTGCTACTCCCACATCCCCTCTCCTCCCCACTCTCTCTGCTACTCCCACTACCCCTCTCTTCCCCACTCTCTTTGCAACTCCAACTTACCCCCTCCTCCCCACTTACTCTGCTAATCCCCTTCACCTCTCTTCACTACTCTCTGCTACTCCCACTTCCCCCCTGCTCCCTACTCTCTCTGCAAACCCCCCTTCCCCACTCCTCACTACTCTCTCTGCTACTCTGCCTCCCACTGCCCCTCTCCTCCCCAGTCTCTCTGCTACTCCCAATTCCCCTCTCCTCCCCACTCTCTTTGCTACTCGTACTTCCCCTCTCCTCCTCACTCTTCTGCTAATCCCGTTTCCCCCCTCCTCCCTACTCTCTCTGCAAAACCCCCTTACCCTCTCCTCACTACTCTCTCTGATACTCTGCCTCCCACTTCCCCTCTCCTCCCCACTCTCTCTGCTACTCCCACTTCCCCTCTCCTCCCCACCCGCTCTGCTACTCCCACTCCCCCTCTCCTCCCAACTCTCTCTGCTACTCCCACTTTCCCTCTCCTTCCCACTTTCTCTGCTACTCCCACATCCCCCCTCTTCCGCAATCACTCTGCTACTTCCACTTCCCCTCTCCTCCCGACTTTCTCTGCTATTCCCTGTTCCCCTCTCCTCCCCACTCTCTTCGCAACTCCCACTTCCCCTATCCACACTTCTCTCTCTGTTACTCTCCCTCCCCTTCCCCTATCCTTCGCACTCGTCTCAATCCCACTTGCCCTCTCCTCCCACAATCTCTGCTGCACGCCCTCTCCGATTCTCTCTACCACTTCCCCTCTCCTCCGCACTGCATCCGCTACTCCTACATCCCCTCTCCTCCCCACTCTCTCTGCTACTCCCACTGCCCCTTTCCTCCCCACTCCTCCCACTGTCCCTCTCCTCCCCACTCTCCCTGCTACTCTCCCTCCCCCTCACCTTCCCACTCTCTCTACTACTCCCCCTCCCGCTTCCCCTCTCCCCCTCACTCTCTCTGCTACTCCCGCTTCACCTCTCCTCCTACTGTCTCTGCTACTCTGCCTCCCACTTCCCCTCTCCTTCCCACCCTCTCGGCTACTCCCACATCCGCTCTCCTCCTCACTCTCTCTGCTGTTCTATCTCCCCTCCCCTCTCCCTCCGACTGTCTCTGCTATCCTCCCTACTACTTTCCTCACCTCCTCAATCTCTCTGGTAATCCCACTTGCCCTCTCCTCCCCACTCTCTCTGCTACACTCCCTCCCACTTAACTCCCCTCCTCAATCTCTCTGCTACTCCTCATCCCCTCTCCTCCCCACTCTGACTGCTACTCCCACTTCCCCTCTCCCCCTCACCCTCTCTGCTACTCCCACATCCCCTATCTTCCGCAATTACTATGCTACTCCTACTTCTCCTCTCCTCCCCACTCTCAATGCTACTCCCACTTTCCCTCTCCTCCCCACACTTCCGCTTCTCTCCCTCCCACTCCCCTCCTCCTCATTCTCTCTACTACTCCCAATTTCGCTCTCCTCCTCACTCACTCTGCTACTCTCACTCGCACTTTCCCTCTCCTCCCTACTATCTCTGCTACACTCCCTCCCCTTCACCTCTCCTCCCCACGTGCTCAGCTATTCTCTCTACCACTTCCCGTCTCCTCCTCACTCTCTCTGCAGATCCCACTTCCCCTTTACTCCCATCTCCTGCCACTTCACACCTCCTCCCCACTCGCCCTGCTAATCTCCCTCCCCCTCTCCTTCCCACTCTCTCTACAACTCCCCCTCCCGCTTCCCCTCTGCTCCTCACTCTCTCTCCTACTGCCACTTCCCCTTTCCTCCCACTCTCTCTGCTACTCCCACTTCCCCTCTCCTCCCCACAGATTCAGCTATTCTCCCTCCCCTTCCCCTCTCATCCACACTCTCACTTCTACTCCCACTTCCGCTCTACTCCCCACTCTCTCTGCTAATCTCCCTCCAACTTCCCTCTCCTCCTCATTCTCTCTGCTACTCCCACTTATCCTCTCCTCCCCACTCTTTCAGCTATTCTCCCACCCGTTCCGCTTTACTTCCCACTCTCTCTGCTACTCTCCCTCTCACTTACCTCTACTCCCCACTCTCTCTGCTACTCCCGCTTCCCCTGTCCTCCTCAGTCTCTCTGCTACCCCCCTTTCCCTCTCCTCACTACTCCCTCTGCTACTCTGTCTCCTACTTCCCCTCTCCTCCCCACTCTCTTTCCTACTCCCACTTTCCCTATCCATCCCACTCTCTCTGCTACTCCCACTTCCCCTCTCCTACCCACTGTATCTGCTACTCCCCCTCCCGCTTCCCCACTCCCCCTCACTCTCTTTGCAACTCCCACTTCCCCTCTCCTCCCCTCTCACTGCTACTCCCACTTCCCCTCTCCTCCTCACTCTCTCCGCTACTCCCACACCCCCTCTCCTCCCCACTCTATCTGCTCCTCTCCCTCTCTCTTCCCTCTCCTCCTCACTCTCTCTGCTCCTCCCACTTCCTCTCTCCTCCCGAATTTCTCTGCTACTCACTCTTCCACTCTCCTCCCCGCTCTGTTCGCCACTCCCACTTCCCCTCTCCACACTTCTCTCTCTGCTACTCTCCCGCCCCTTCCCCTAGCCTTTCCACTCTCTCCATTTCATTCCCTCTCCTTCCCCCCTTCTTCCCACATTCTCAACTACTCCAACTACCGATTTCCTCCCCGCTCTCTTTGCAACTCCCACTTCCCCTCTCCACTCCAGTCTATCTGCTACTCTCTTTCCCGTTCCACTCTCCTTGCCCCTCCCTCTGCTTCACTCGCTCCCCCTTCTCCTCTTCTTCACACTCTCTCTGCTACTCCCACTTCCCCTCTCCTCCCCACTCTCTCTGCTACTCCCACTTTCCCTCTCCTCCCAACTCCCTCTGCTACTCTCCCTCCCACTTGCCCACTCCACCCCACTCTCACTGCTCGTCTCAATTCCACTTACCCTCTCCTCCCTACTCTTTCAGCCTATCTCCCACCCCTTCCCCTTTCCTTCCCACTCTCTCTGCTACTCTCCCTCCCACTTCCCTCTCCTCCTCATTCTCTCTGCTACTCCCACTTCCCCTCTCCTCCCCACTCTCACTGCTACTCCCACTTCCCCTCTCCGCCTCACTCTCTCTGCTACTCCCACTACCCCTCTACTCCCCACTATCTCTGCTACTCCCGCTTCCCCTGTCCTCCTCACTCTCTCTGCTCCTCTCCCCCCCCCTTCCCTCTCCTCCTCACTCTCTCTCCTACTCCCACTACCACATATCCTCTCTTCCGCAATCACTCTGCTACTCCCACTTCCTCTCTCCTCCCGACTTTCTCTGCTACTCACTCTTCCACTCTCCTCCCCGCTCTGTTCGCCACTCCCACTTCCCCTCTCCACACTTCTCTCTCTGCTACTCTCCCGCCCCTTCCCCGAGCCGTTCCACTCTCTCCATTTCATTCCCTCCCCTTCCCACTTTCTTCCCACATTCTCTGCTACTCCAACTATCGATCTCCTCCCCACTCTCTTTGCAACTTCCACTTCCCCTCTCCACTCCAGTCTCTCTGCTACTCTCTTTCCCGTTCCCCTCTCCTTGCCACTCCCTCTGCTTCACTCGCTCCCCCTTCTCCTCTTCTTCACACTCTCTCTGCTACTCCCACTTCCCCTCTCCTCCCCACTCTCTGTGCTACTCCCACTTTCCCTCTCCTCCCAACTCCCTCTGCTACTCTCCCTCCCACTTACCCACTCCTCCCCACTCTCACTGCTCGTCTCAATTCCACTTCCCCTCTCCTCCCTACTCTTTCAGCTATTCTCCCACCCCTTCCCCTTTCCTTCCCACTTTCTCTGCTACTCTCCCTCCCACTTCCCTCTCCTCCTCATTCTCTCTGCTACTCCCACTTCCCCTCTCCTCCACACTCTCACTGCTACTCCCACTTCCCCTCTCCTCCTCACTCTCTCTGCTACTCCCACTACCCCACTACTCCCCACTATCTCTGCTACTCCCGCTTCCACTGTCCTCCTCACTCTCTCTGCTACTCCCCTTCCCCTCTCCTCACTACTCTCTCTGCTACTCTTCCTCCCACTTCCCCTCTCCTCCCCACTCTCTTTCCTGCTCACAGTTTCCCTATTCTTCCCACTCGCTCTGCTATTCCCACTTACCCTCGACTCGCCGCACTCTCTGCTACTGCCCCCACCCCACTTCCCTCGCGTCCTTTCTCTCTCTGCTACCCGCACTTGCCCTCTCCTCCCCCCTCTCAATTCTACTCCCACAACCCCTCTCTTCCGCATTCACTCTGCTACTCCAACTTCCCCTCTCCTCCCGACTTTCTCTGCTACTCCCTCTTCCCCTCTCCTCCCCACTCTCTTCGTGACTCCCACTTCCCCACTCCACTCTAGTCTCTCTGCTACTCTCCCTCCCGTTCGTCTCTCCTTCCCACTCTCTCTGTCATCCCCTCTCTTCCGCAAACACTCTGCTACTCCCACTTCCCCTCTCCTCCTGACTTTCTCTGCTACTCCCTCTTCCCCTCTCCTCCCCACTCTCTTCGTAACTCCAGTCTCTCTGCTACTCTCCCTCCCATTCGCCTCTCCTTCCCACTCTCTCTGCTACTCCCACTTACCCTCTCCTCCCCGCACTCACTGCTACTCCCACATCCTCTCTCCTTCACAATCTCTCTGCTACTCTCCCCCCTCCCCACTTCCCTCTCCTCCCCACACGCTCTGTTACTCCCACTCTCCCTCCCATTCGCCTCTCCTTCCCACTCTCTCTGCTACTCCCACTTTCCCTCTCATCCCAACTCTCACTGCTACTCTCCCTCCCTCTTTCCCACTCCTCCCCACTCTCTCTGCTCATCTACATTCCACTTCCCCTCTCCCCCTCACTCTCTCTGCTACTCCCATTTCCCCTCACCTCCCACTCTCTCTGGTACTCCCACTTGCCCTCTCCTCCCCACATTTTCAGCTATTCTCCCTCCCCTTCCCCTCTCAACCACTCTCTCACTTCTACTCCCACTTCCCCCCTCCTCCCCACTCTCTCTGCTCGTCTAAATTCCACTTCCCCTCTCCTCCCTACTATCTCTGCTACACTCCTCCCCCTTCACCTCTCCTCCCCACGTGGTCTGCTATTCTCTCTACCACTTCCCCTCTCCTCACCACTGTATCTGCTACTCCAACTTCCCAATTACTCCCCTCTCCTCCCACTTAACCTCTCCTCCCCACTCGCCCTGCTACTCTCCCTCCGCCTATCCTTCCCACTCTCTCTACTACTCCCCCTTCCGCTTCCCCTCTCCCCCTCACTCTCTCTGCTACTGTCACTTCCCCTCTCCTCTCACTCTCTCTGCTACTCCCACTTCCGCTCTCCTCCCCACACTTTCAGCTATTCTCCCTCCCCTTCCCCTCTCCAACACTCTCACTTCTACTCCCGCTTCCCGTCTACTCCCCACTCTCTCTGCTACTCTCCCTCCAACTTCCCTCTCCTCCTCATTCTCTCTGCTCCTCCCACTTCGACTCTACTCACTCTCTCTGCTACTCCCACAACCCCTCTACTCCCCACTCTCCCTGCTACTCCCGCATCCCCTGTCCTCACTCTCTCTGCTACTCCCCCTTCCCCTCTCCTCACTACTCTCTCTGCTACTCTGCCTCCCACTTCCCCTCTCCTCCCCACTCTCTTTCCCGCTCCCACTTTCCCTATCCTTCCCACTCTCTCTGCTACTCCCACTACTCCCCTCCCCACACTCTCTGCTACTCTCACATCCCCTATCTTCCGCAACCACTCTGCCACTCCCACATCCCCTCTCTTGCCCACTGTATCTGCTACTCTCCCTCCCCTTCCACTTCCCATTCTCTCCCCTACACTCTCACCCACTTCCCTCTCCTCCTTTCTCTCTCTGCTACCCACACTTGCGCTCTTCTCCCCCTCTCAATGCTACTCCCACGTCCCCTCTTTTCCGCATTCACTCTGCTACTCCCACTTCCCCTCCCCTCCCCAGACCCTCTGCTACTCCCACTTCCCCTCTCCTCCCCACTATCTGCTACTCTTCCTCCCCTTCCACTACCCATTCTCTCTGCTACTCTCTCTCCCACCTCTCGCTGCAACTCCCACTTCCACTCTCCCCCCACACACTCTGCTACCCACACTTCCGCTCTCCTGCCCACACTCTCTGCTACTCCCTCTTCCCCTCTCCTCCCCACTCTCTTCGCAACTCCCACTTCCCCTCTCCATCGCCCTCTCTCTGCTAAACTCCCTCCACCTTCCCCTCTTCTTCCCACTCTCTCTGCTACTCCCACTACCCCTCTCCTCCCCACTCACTCTGCCACTCTCACTCCCACTTTCCCTCTCGTCCTCACTCTCTCTGCAACTCCCACTTCCCCTCCTCCAGACCCTCTCTGCTACTCCCGCTTCAGCTCTCCTCCTCACTTTCTCTGCTACTCCCCCGTCCCCTCTCCTCACTACTCTATCTACTACACTGCCACCCTCTTCCCATCTCCTCCCCACTCTCTCTGCTACTCCCACTTACCCTCTCCTCCCCAGTCTCTCTGCTACTCTCCCCCCCCACGTCCCTCTCCTCCTCACTCTCTCTCCTACTCCCACCCCCCTCTCCTCCCCACACTCTCTGCTACTCCCACTTCCCTCTCCTCCCGACTTTCTCTGCTACTCCCTCTTCCCCTCTCCTCCCCACTCTCTTCGCAACTCCCACTTCCCCTCTCCACACTTCTCTCTCTGCTACTCTCCCGCCACTTCCCCTATCCTTCCCGCGCTCTCCGTTTCATTCCCTCCTTTTCCCCTCTTATTCCCACATTCTCTACTACTCCAACAACCGCTCTCCTCCCCACTCTCTTTGCAACTACCACTTCCCCTCTCCACTCCAGCCTCTCTGCTACCCTCCCTCCCGTTCCCCGCTCCTTCCCACTCTCTCTGCTTCACTCGCTCCCCCTTCTCCTCTTCTTCACACACTCTCTGCTACTCCAACGTCCCCTCTCATCCAGATTCTCACTGCTACTCCCACTTCCCCTCTCCTCCCCACTCGCTCTGCGACTCCCACTTCCTAACTCCTCCCCACTCTCGCTGCAACGCCCACTTCCACTCTCCTCCCCAAACTCTCTGCTACCTCCACTTCCGCTCTCCGGCCCACACTCGCTGCTACTCCCACTTCCCCTATCCTCCCCACTCTCTCTGGTACTCTCCCTCCCATGTCCGCTCTCCTCCCCACTCTCTCTGCTACTCCCACATCCCCTGTTCTCCCCACTCTCGCTGCTACTCCAACTTCCCCACACATCCCCACTCTCTCTGCTACTCTCTCTCCCACTTCCCTTCTCCTCCCCACTCTTTATGCTACTCCCAGTTCCCATCTCCTCCCCACTCTCTTTGCAACTCACACTTCCCCTCTCCCCCCACTCTCTGTGCTACTCCCACGTCCCCTCTCCGCCCCACTCTCTTTGCAACTCCCACTGCCCCTCTCCCCCACTCTCTGCTACTCCCACTTCCCCTTTTCTGCACTTTCTCTCTGCTACTCTCTCTTCCCCTCTCCTCCCAACTCTCTTCGCAACTCCC
Source organism: Scyliorhinus torazame (assembly GCF_047496885.1). Classification (NCBI taxonomy): domain Eukaryota; kingdom Metazoa; phylum Chordata; class Chondrichthyes; order Carcharhiniformes; family Scyliorhinidae; genus Scyliorhinus; species Scyliorhinus torazame. Next base: position 368,307,616 of record NC_092709.1, read on the forward strand.
ACATCCTCTCTCCACCCTTCTCTCTCTGCTACTCTCCCTCCCCCTTCCCCTCCCCTTCCCTCCCTCTCTGTTTCATTCCCTCCCCTTCCCCTCTTCTTCCCACACTCACTGCTACTCCAGCTACCCCTCTTCTCCCCACTCTCTTTGCAACTCCGACTTCCCCCCTCCACTCCAGTCTCTCTGCTACTCTCCCTCCTGTTCCCCTCACCTTTCCACTCTCTCTGCTACTCCCCCTTTCGCTTCCCCTCTCCTCCTCACTCTCTCTGCTACAACCACTTCCCCTCTCCTCCGCACTCTCTCTGCTAGTCTCACTCCCACTTCCCCTCTCCTCCCCACTCTCTCTGGTACTCTCCCTCTCCTCCCCACTCTCTCTGCTACTCCCACTTACCCTCTCCTCCCTACTCACTCTCCTGCTTCCACTTCCCCTCTCCTTCCCACTCTCTCTCCCAGTCCGACTTCCCTTCTCCTCCCCACTCTCTCTGCTACTCTCGCTCCCACTTAACCTCTCCTCCTCACTCTCTCTGATACTCCGACTTCCCCTCTACTCCTCACTCTCTGCTACGCCCACTTCTCCTCTCCTGCCCCTCTCTCTGCTACTTTCCCTCCCCTCAACAATCTATTTGCTACTCTCCCTCCCACTTCCCCTCTCCTCCCCACTCTCTCTGCTACTCCCACTTACCCTCTCCTCCCTACTCACTCTCCTGCTTCCACTTCCCCTCTCCTTCCCACTCTCTCTCCCAGTCCGACTTCCCTTCTCCTCCCCACTCTCTCTGCTACTCTCGCTCCCACTTAACCTCTCCTCCTCACTCTCTCTGATACTCCGACTTCCCCTCTACTCCTCACTCTCTGCTACGCCCACTTCCCCTCTCCTGCCCCTCTCTCTGCTACTTTCCCTCCCCTCAACAATCTATTTGCTACTCTCCCTCCCACTTCCCCTCTCCTCCCCACTCTCTCTGCTACTCCCACTTACCCTCTCCTCCCTACTCACTCTCCTGCTTCCACTTCCCCTCTCCTTCCCACTCTCTCTCCCAGTCCGACTTCCCTTCTCCTCCCCACTCTCTCTGCTACTCTCGCTCCCACTTAACCTCTCCTCCTCACTCTCTCTGATACTCCGACTTCCCCTCTACTCCTCACTCTCTGCTACGCCCACTTCCCCTCTCCTGCCCCTCTCTCTGCTACTTTCCCTCCCCTCAACAATCTATTTGCTACTCTCCCTCCCACTTCCCCTCTCCCCACCCCACTCTCTCTGCTGCTCACACTTCCCCTCTCTTCCCCACTCTCTCTGCCACTCCCAATTCCCCTCTCCTCCCAACTCTCCCTGCTACTCCCACTTCCCCTCTCCTCCTCACTCTCTCTGCTATTCCCACTTCCGCTCTCCTCCTCGCTCTCTCGTCTACTCCCACTTCCCGTCTCCTCCCCACTCTCTCTGGTACTCCCAGTTCCCCTCTTCTCCCCACTCTCTCCGCTACTCTCCCTCTCACTTATCCTCTCCTCCCCACTGTCTGTGCTACTCACCCTCCCCCTTCCCTTCCCCTCCCCACTCTCGCTGCTACTCCCACTTCCCCTCTCCTCCTCACTCTCTCTGCTACTCTCCCTCCCATGCCCCCTCTCCTCTCCACTCTCTCTGTGCAACGCACGCATCCCGTCTCCTCCCCACTCTCTATCTCTTTCCCATCCCTCCCCAATCTCTCTGCTACTCTCCCTCCCACTTCCCCTCTCCTCCCAATCGCTCTGTTAGTCCCACTTCCCCCCTCATCCCCACTCTCTCTACTACTCCCACTTCCCCTCTCCTCCCCACTCTCTCTGCTACTCCCACATCCCCTCTACTCACCAGGCTCTCTCTGATACTCCCACTTCCGCTCTATACCCCACTCTCTCTGATACTCCCAATACCCCTCGCCTCCTCACTCTCACTGCTACTCCCAATTCCCCTCTCCTCCCCAGTGTCTCTCTGCTACTCCCACTTCCTCTCTCCTCCCGACTCTCTCTGCTATTCCCACTTCCCCTCTCCTTCCCAGTCTCGGCTACTTCCACTTCCTCTCCCCTCCCCACTCTCTCTGCTACTCCCACTTCCCCTCTCTTCCCCACGCTCTCTGCTATTCCCAGTTCCCGTTTCCTCCACACTCTCTCTCTGCTACTCCTACTTACCCTCTCCTCCCCATTCTCTCTGCTCCTCCCACATCCCCTCTCCTCCCCACTCTCTCTGCTACTCACAGTTCTGCACTCCTCCCCACTCTCTCCGCTAGTCTCCCTCCCACTTCACGTCTCCTCCCCACTCTCTCCGTTACTTCCACTTCCCCTCTCCTCCCCACTCTGCCTCCCACTTCCCCTCTTCTCCACTCTCCCTCTGCTACTCTGCCTCCCACATCCCCTTTCCTCCCCTCTCTGCTACTCTGCTACTCACACTTCCCCACTCTTCGGCACTCTAGCTTCTACTCTCCCTCCAACTTCCAATCTCCAACTTTCTCTCTCTGCTACTCCCCCTTCCCCTCTGCTCCCCACTGTTTCTGCTTCTCTCGTTCCCTCTTCCCCACTCCTCCCCACTCTCTCTGCTACTCCCCCTCCCCTCTACTCCCCAATCTCTCTGCTACTCTCCCTCCCACGTCGCCTCTCCTCCCCACTCTCTCTGCCGCTCCCCTTCCCCTCTCCTCCTCACTCTCTCTGCTACTCTCCCTCCCACTTCCCCTCTCCTTCCCACTCTCTCTCCCAGTCCCACTACCCCACTCCTCCCAACTCTCTCTGCTACACCCGCGTTCCCTCTCCTCCCCTCCCTCTCTGCTAGCCCCACTTGCCCTCTCCTCCACACTCACTCTGCTACACCCAATTCCCCTCCCCTCCCCAATCTCTTTGCTGCTCTCCCTCCCACCTCCCCTCTCCTCCCCACTCTCTCGGCTTCTCCCACTTCCCCTCTCCTCCCCAGTCGCTCTGCCACTCCCACTTGCCCTCTCCTCCACACTCTCTCTGCTACTCCCACTTCCCCTCTCCTCCCCAGTCACTCTCTGATACTCCCACTTCCGATCTATACCCCACTCTCTCTGATACTCCCAATACGCCTCTGCTCCCACTCTCTCTGCTATTCCCACTTCCCCTCTCCTTCCCAGTCTCTGCTACTTCCACTTCCTCTCCCCTCCCCACTCTCTCTGCTACTCCCACTCCCCCTCTCTTTCCCACTCTCTCTGCTATTCCCAGTCCCCGGGGTAGAGGGGTCAATTACTAGGGGGCATAGGTTTAAGGTGAGAGGGGCAAGGTTGAGAGTAGACGTGCGAGGCAAGTTTTTGACGCAGAGGGTAGTGGGTGCCTGGAACTCGCTGCCGGAGGAGGTGGTGGAAGCAGGGACGATAGTGACATTTAATGCTACTCAGGGCAGCACGGTAGCATTGTGGATAGCACAATTGCTTCACAGCTCCAGGGTCCCAGGTTCGATTCCGGCTTGGGTCACTGTCTGTGCGGAGTCTGCGCATCCTCCCCGTGTGTGTGTGGGTTTCCTCCGGGTGCTCCAGTTTCCTCCCACAGTCCAAAGATGGGCAGGTTAGGTGGATTGGTCAGGATAAATTGCCCTTAGTGTCCAAAATTGCCCTTAGTGTTGGGTTATGGGTTATGGGGACAGGATGGAGGTGTGGGCTTGGGTAGGGTGCTCTTTTCAAGAGCTGGTGCAGACTCGATGGGCCGAATGGCCTCCTTCTGAACTGTGAATTATATGATTAAGGGGCATCTTGACAAATACATGAATAGGATGGGAGTAGAGGGATACGGACCCAGAAAGTGTAGAAGATTGTAGTTTAGTCGGGTACCATGGTCGGCACGACTTGGAGGGCCGAAGGGCCTGTTCCTGTGCTTTACATTTGTTTGTTCCTTGTTCTTTGTTCTTTGTTCCCCTCTCCTCCCCACTCTCTTTGTAACCTACTTCCCCTCTCCCCCCATTCTCTCCGCGACTCCCACTTCCCCTCTCCTCCCCACTCTCTTTGCAACTCCCACTGCACCTCCCCCTTATCTCTCTGCTACTACCACTTCCCCACTCCTACTCACTCGCTGCTATTCTCACACACACACACCCTCTCCTCCCCACTCTCTTCGCAACTCCCACTTCCCCTCTCCATCCCCTTCCCTCTGCTACACTCCCTCCCCCTTCCCCTCTCCTTCCCACTCTGTCTGCTTCACTCCCTCGCCCTTCCCCTCATCTTCCCACTCTCTTCGCAACTCCCACTTCCCCTCTCCATCCCCCTCTCTCTGTTTCACTCCCTCCCCCTTCTCCTCTCTTCCCCACTCTCTTTGCAACTCCCACTCCCCCGCTCCACTCCAGTCTCTCTGCTACTCTCGCTCCCCTTCCCCTCTCCTTCCCACTCTCTCTGTTTCACTCCCTCTCCCTTCCCCTCTTCTTCCCACTCTAGAATCATAGAATCATAGAAGTTTACAGCATGGAAACAGGCCCTTCGGCCCAACCAGTCCATGCCGCCCAGTTTTTACCATTAAGCTAGTCCCAGTTGCCCGCACTTGGCCCATAACCCTCTATACCCATCTTACCCATGTAACTATCTAAATGTTTTTTAAAAGTCACAATTGTACCCGCCTCTACTACTACCTCTGGCAGCCCATTCCAGACACTCACTACCCTCTGAGTGAAGAAATTGCCCCTCTGGGCCCTTCTGAATCTCTCCCCTCTCACCTTAAACCTATGCCCTCTAGTTTTAGACTCCCCTACCTTTGGGAAAAGATGTTGACTATCTACCTCATCTATGCCCCTCATTATTTTATAGACCTCTATAAGATCACACCTAAGCCTCCTACGTTCCAGGGAAAAAAGTCCCAGTCTATCCAGCCTCTCCTTACAACTCAAACCATCAAGTCCCGGCAACATCCTAGTAAATCTTTTCTGCACTCTTTCCAGTTTAATAATATCCTTTCTATAATAGGGTGACCAGAACTGCACACAGTATTCCAAGTGTGGCCGTACCAATGTCTTGTACAACTTCAACAAGATGTCCCAACTCTTGTATTCAATGTTCTGACCAATGAAACCAAGCATGCCGAATGCCTTCTTCACCACCCTGTCCACCTGTGACTCCACCTTCAAGGAGCTATGAACCTGTACTCCTAGATCTCTTTGTTCTATAACTCTCCCCAACGCCATACCATTAACTGAGTAGGTCCTGGCCTGATTCGATCTGCCAAAATGCATCACCTCACATTTATCGAAATTAAACTCCATCTGCCATTCGTCGGCCCACTGGCCTAATTGATCAAGATCCCATTGCACTCCTTAATAACCTTCTTGACTATCCACTGTGCCACCAATCTTGGTGTCATCTGCAAACTTACTAACCATGCCTCCTAAATTCTCATCTAAATCATTAATATAAATCACAAATAACAGTGGACCCAGCACCGATCCCTGAGGCACACCACTGGTCACAGGCCTCCAGTTTGAAAAACAACCCTCTACAACCATCCTCTGTCTTCTGTCGTCCAGCCAATTTTGAATCCAATTGGCAACCTCACCCTGGGTCCCGTGAGCTTTAACCTTCTGCAACAACCTACCATGCGGTACCTTGTCAAAGGCTTTGCTAAAGTCCATGTAGACAACGTCTACTGCACTGCCCTCATCTACCTTCTTGGTCACCCCCTCAAAAAACTCAATCAAATTTGTGAGACATGATTTTCCACGCACAAAGCTATGCTGACTGCCCCGAATCAGTCCTTGCCTCTCTAAATGCTTGTAGATCCTGTCTCTCAGAATACCTTCTTACCTACTACAGACGTTAGGCTCACCGGTCTGTAGTTCCCAGGCTTTTCCCTGCTGCCCTTCTTAAACAAGGGCACAACATTCACCACTCTCCAATCTTCAGGCACCTCACCTGTGGCTGCCGATGATTCAAATATCTCTGTTAGGGGACCCGCAATTTCCTCCCTAGCCTCCCACAACATCCTGGGATACATTTCATCAGGTCCCGGGGATGTATCTACCTTGATGCGCTTTAAGACTTCCAGCACCTCCTCCTCTGTAATATGCACACTTCTCAAGACATCACTATTTATTTCCCTTAGTTTCCTATCATCCATGCCTTTCTCCACCGTGAATACCGATGAGAAATATTCATTCAGGATCTCACCCAACTCTTGTGGCTCTGCACATAGATGTCCTTGTTGATCCTTAAGAGGCCCTACTCTGTCCCTAGTTACTCTTTTCCCCTTTATGTATCTGTACAATCTCTTTAGATTCTCCCTTGCACTATTTGCCAAAGCAATTTCATGTCCCCTTTTTGCCCTCCTGATTTCCCTCTTAACTCGCTCTCTCTCCTACTCCCACTTCCCCTCTCCTCCCCACTCTCTTTGCTAATCCCACTACCCATCTCCTCCCCACTCTCTCTGCTAATCTCCCTCGAACATCACCTCTCTTCCCCATTCTCTCTGCTGCTCCCACTTCCCCTCTCCTCCCCACTCCCTCCGCTACTCTGCCTCCCACTTAGCCTCTCCTCCCCACTCTCTCTCCTCCTCTCACTTTACCTCTCCACGCTACTCTCTCTGTTACTCTCCCTCCCACATCCCCACTCCCTCCCACTCTCTGGGCTTGTCTCAATCCAACTTCCCCTCTCCTCCCCACCCTCTCTGCAACTCTACCTCCCCCTTCCCCTCTCCAGCCCACTCTCTCTGCTGCTCTCACTTCCCTGCTCCTACCCATTCTCTATGCTACTCTCTCCACCACTTCCCCTCTCCTCCCCACTCTCCCTATTACTCTCCCTCCCCCTCTCCTTCCCACTCTCTCTGCTACTCCCCCACCCGCTTTCCCTCTCCACCTCACTCTCTCTGCTGCTCCCACTTCCCCTCTCCTCCCCACTCCCTCCGCTACTCTGCCTCCCACTTAGCCTCTCCTCCCCACTCTCTCTCCTCCTCTCACTTTACCTCTCCATGCTACTCTCACTGTTACTCTCCCTCCCACTTCCCCTCTCCCTCCCACTCTCTCTGCTCGTCTCAATCCAACTTCCCCTCTCCTCCCCACTCTCGCTGCAACTCTACCTCCCCCTTTCCACTCACTCCCACTCTCTCTGCTCGTCTCAATCCAACTTCCCCTCTCCTCCCCACTCTCTCTGCAACTCTACCTCCCCCTTCCCCTCTCCAGACCACTCTCTCTGCTGCTCTCACTTCCCTGCTCCTCCCCATTCTCTATGCTACTCTCTCCACCACTTCACCTCTCCACCCCACTCTCCCTATTACTCTCACTCCCCCTCTCCTTCCCACTCTCTCTGCTACTCCCACTCCCGCTTCCCCTCTCCACCTCACTCTCTCTGCTACTCCCACTTCCCCTCTGCTCCCCACTCTCTATGCTACTCCCACTTCCCCTCTCCTCCCACTCTCTCAGCTGTTCTCCCTCCGCTTCCCCTCTCCTTCCCACTCTCTCTGCTGCTCCCACTTCCCCTCTCCTCCTCACTCTCTCTGCTATTCTCTCTCCCTCCCCCTCTCCTACTCGCTCTCTCTGCTACTCTCCCTCCCACCTCCCTCTCTTCCTCAATCTCTCTTCTACTCCCACTTCTCCTCCCCTCCCCACTCTCACTGCTACTCCAACTTCCACTCTCCTCCTCACTCTCACTGCAACTACCACTTCTTTCAAGTGTCAGTTGAAAGGAATTCAGGACTGGCATGTTCCTGTGAGGAAGAAGGATAAATACGGCAACTTCCGGGAACCTTGGATAACGAGAGATATTGGAGGCCTCGTCAAAAAGAAAAAGGAGGTATTTGTCAGGGCTAAAAGGCTGGGAACAGACGGAGCCTGTGTGGAATAAAAGGAAAGTAGGAAGGAACTTAAGCAAGGAGTCAGGAGGGCTAGAATGGGTCACAAAAATCATTGGCAAATAGGGTTAAGGAAAATCCCAAGGCTTTTTACACATACATAAAAAGCAAGAGGGTAGCCAGGGAAAGGGTTGGCCCACTGAAGGATAGGCAAGGGAATCTATGTGTGGAGCCAGATGAAATGGGCGAGGTACTAAACAAATACTTTGCATCAGTATTCACCAAAGAGAAGGAATTGGTAGATGTTGAGTCTGGAGAAGGGGGTGTAGATAGCCTGGGTCACATTGAGATCCAAAACGACGAGGTGTTGGGTGTCTTAAAAAATATTAAGGTAGATAAGTCCCCAGGGCCTGATGGAATCTACCCCAGAATACTGAAGGAGGTTGGAGAGGAAATTGCTGAGGCCTTGACAGAAATCTTTGGATCCTCACTGTCTTCAGGTGATGTCCCGGAGGACTGGAGAATAGCCAATGCTGTTCCTCTGTTTAAGAAGGGTAGCAAGGATAATCCAGGGAACTACAGGCCGGTGAGCCTTACTTCAGTGGTAGGGAAATTACTGGAGAGAATTCTTCGAGATAGGACCTACTCCCATTTGGAAGCAAATGGACGTATTAGTGAGAGGCAGCATGGTTTTGTGAAGGGGAGGTCGTGTCTCACTAACTTGATAGAGTTTTTCGAGGAGGTCACTAAGATGACTGATGCAGGTAGGGCAGTGGATGTTGTCTATATGGACTTCAGTAAGGCCTTTGACAAGGTCCCTCATGGTAGACTAGTACAAAAGGTGAAGTCACACGGGATCAGGAGTGAGCTGGCAAGGTGGATACAGAACTGGCTAGGTCATAGAAGGCAGAGAGTAGCAATGGAATGATGTTTTTCTAATTGGAGGGCTGTGACCAGTGGTGTTCCACAGGGATCAATGCTGGGACCTTTGCTGTTTGTAGTATATATAAATGATTTGGAGGAAAATGTAACTGGTCTGATTAGTAAGTTTGCAGACAACACAAAGTTTGGTGGAATTGCGGATAGCGATGAGGACTGTCAGAGGATACAGCAGGATTGAGATTGTTTGGAGACTTGGGCGGAGAGATGGCAGATGGAGTTGAATCCGGACAAATGTAAGGTAATGCATTTTGGAAGGTCTAATGCAGGTAGGGAATATACAGTGAATGGTAGAACCCTCAAGGGTATTGAAAGTCAAAGAGATCTAGGAGTACAGGTCCACAGGTCACTGAAAGGGGCAACACAGGTGGTGAAGATAGTCAAGAAGGCATACGGCATGCTTGCCTTCATTGGCCGGGGCATTGAGTATAAGAATTGGCAAGTCATGTTGCAGCTGTACAGAACCTTAGTTAGGCCACACTTGGAGTAGAGTGTTCAATTCTGGCACCCACACTACCAGAAGGATGTGGAGGCTTTAGAGAGGGTGCAGAAGAGATTTACCAGAATGTTGCCTGGTATGGAGGGCATTAGCTATGAGGAACGGTTGAATAAACTCGGTTTGTTCTCACTGGAACGAAGGAGGTCGAGGGGAGACCTGATAGAGGTCTACAAAATTATGAGGGGCATAGACAGTGTGGATAGTCAGAGGCTTTTCCCCGGGGTAGAGGGGTCAATTACTAGGGGGCATAGGTTTAAGGTGAGAGGGGCAAGGTTGAGAGTAGATAGTAGATGAGCGAGGCAAGTTTTTGACGCAGAGGGAATTGGGTGCCTGGAAGTCGCTACCGGAGGAGGTGGTGGAAGCAGGGACGATAGTGACATTTAATGCTACTCAGGGCAGCACGGTAGCATTGTGGATAGCACAATTGCTTCACAGCTCCAGGGTCCCAGGTTCGATTCCGGCTTGGGTCAACGTCTGTGCGGAGTCTGCGCATCCTCCCCGTGTGTGCGTGGGTTTCCTCCGAGTGCTCCGGTTTACTCCAAAGATGGGCAGGTTTGGTGGATTGGTCAGGATAAATTGCCCTTAGTGTCCAAAATTGCCCTTCGTGTTGGGTTGGGTTATGGGTTATGGGGACAGGATGGAGGTGTGGGCTTGGGTAGGGTGCTCTTTCCAAGAGCTGGTGCAGACTCGATGGGCCGAATGGCCTCCTTCTGCACTGTAAATTCTATGATTAAGGGGCACCTTGACAAATACATGAATAGGGTGGGAATAGAGGGATATGGACCCAGAAAGTGTAGAAGATTGTAGTTTAGTCGGGCACCATGGCCGGCACGGGCTTGGAGGGCCGAAGGGCCTGTTCCTGTGCTGTACATTTATTTGCTCCTTGTTCTTTATCCTTTGTTCTCCTCTCCTCCCCACTCTCTTTGTAACTTCTACTTCCCCTCTCCCCCCAATCTCTCCGCTACTCCCACTTCCCGTCTCCTCCCCACTCTCTTTGCAACTCCCACTGCACCTCCCCTTACCTCTCTGCTACTACCACTTCCCCACTCCTACCCACTCTCTGCTATTCTCACACACACTCCTCCTCGCCTCCCCACTCTCTTCGCAACTCCCACTTCCCCTCTCCATCCCCCTCTCTCTGCTACACTCCCTCCCCCTTCCTCTCTCCTTCCCACTCTGTCTGCTTCCCTCCCTCGCCCTTCCCCTCTTCTTCCCAATCACTTCGCAACTCCCACTTCCCCTCTCCAACCCCTCTCTCTGTTTCACTCACTCCGCCTTCCCCTCTTCTTCCCACTCTCTCTGCTACACCCACTATCTCTCTACTCCCCACTCTCTTTGCAACTCCCACTCCCCCTCTCCAATCCAGTCTCACTGCTACTCTCGCTCCCGTTCCCCTCTCCTTCCCACTCTCTCTGCTTCACTCCCTCGCCCTTCCCCTCTTCTTCCCACTCTCTTTGCTACTCCCACTACCCATCTCATCCTCACTCTCTCTGCTATTCTCCCTCGAACATCACCTCTCTTCCCCACTCTCTCTGCTGCTCCCACTTCCCCTCTCCTCCCCACTCCCTCTGCTACTCTGCCTCTCACTTCCCCACTCCCCCCACTCTCTCTGCTCGTCTGAATCCCACTTCCCCCGTCCTCCCCACTCTCTCTGCTGCTCTCTCTACCACTTCCATTCTCCTCCCCACTCTCTCTGCTACACTCACTTCCTTGCTCCTCCTCATTCTCTATGCTTCTCTCTCCACCACTTTCACACTCCCCCCCACTCTCTCTCTGCTACTCCCACGTCCCCTCTCCATCCCCCTCTCTCTGCTAAACTCCCTCCCCCTTCCCCTCTCCTTCCCACTCTGTCTGCTTCACTCACTCGTCCTTCCCATCTTCTTCCCACTCTCTTCGCAACTCCCACTTCCCCTCTTCCCCCCCTCTCTCTGTTTCACTCCCTCCCCTTCCCCTCATCTTCCCACTCTCTCTGCTACACCCACTATCCATCTCCTCCCCACTCCCTTTGAAACTCCCACTCCCCCTCTCAACTCCAGTCTCTATGCTTCTCTCGCTCCCCTTCCCTTCTCCTTCCCACTCTCTCTGCTTCACTCCCTCGCCCTTCCCCTCTTCTACCCACTCTCTTTGCTACTCCCACTACCCATCTCCTCCCCACTGTCTCTTCTATTCTCCCAAGAACATCACCTCTCTTCCCCACTCTCTCTGCTTCTCCCACTACCCCCCCCCCCACTCCCTCTGCTCGTCTCAATCCCACTTCCCCTCTCCTCCCCACTCTCTCTGCTGCTCTCTCTACCACTTACACTCTCCTCCCCCACTCTCTCTGCTACTCTCAATTCCCTGCTCCTCCCCATTCTCTATGTAACTCTCTCCACCACTTCCACACTCCTCCCCACTCTCTCTCTGCTCCTCCAGCTTCCCCTCTCCTCCTCACTCTGTCTGCTTCTCCCACTTCACCTCTCCACGTCACTCTCACTGCTACTCACCACTCTCTTCGCAACTGCGACTTCCCCTCCCCTCCCCAATCTATTTGCTGCTCTCCCTCCCACTTCCCCTCTACTCCCCAGTCTCTCTGCCACTCCCACTTCCCCTCTCCTCACCACTCTCTCTGGTACTCCCACTTCCCCTCCCCTCCCCACTCTCGCTGCTACTCTCCCTCCCCTCTCCTCCCCACTCTCTCTGCTACTCTCCCTCCCACGTCCCCTCTCCTCCCCACTCTCTCTGCGACTCCCCCTTCCCCTTTACTCCTCACTCCCCCTGCTACACTCCCTCACACTTCCCCTCTCCTTCCCACGCTCACTGCTACTCCCACTTCCACTCTCCTCCCACTCCCTCTCCTACCTCCACTTCCCCTCTCCTTCCCACTCTCTCTACCAGTCCCACTTCTCCTCTCCTCCCCACTCTCTCTGCTACACCCGCTTCCCATCTCCTCCCCTCCCTCTCTGCTAGTCCCACTTCCCCTCTCCTCCACACTCTCTCTCTGATACTCCCACTTCCGCTGTATACCCCACTCTCTCTGATACTCCCAATACTCCTCTGCTCCCCACTCTCTCTGCTACTCCCAATTCCCCTCTCCTGCCCAGTTTCTCTCTGCTATTCCCATTTCCTCTCTCCTCCCCACTCTCTCTGCTAATCCGACTTTCCCTCTCCTCCCCACTCTCTCTGCTATTCCCACTTCCCCTCTCTTTCCCAGTCTCTGCTACTTCCACTTCCTCTCCCCTCCCCACTCTCTCTGCTACTCCCACTTCCCCTCTCTTCCCCACTCTCTCTGCTATTCCCAGTTCCCGTCTTCTCCCCACTCTCTCTATGCTACTCCCACTTCCCCTCTCCTCCCTATTCTCTCTGCTACTCCCACATCCCCTCTCCTCTTCGCTCTCTCTTCTACTCCCACTTCCCCTCTATTCCCCACTCTTTCAACTACTCGCACTTCCCCTCTCCTCCCCACTCTGCCTCCCATTTCCCCTCTCCTCCCCACTCTCTGCTACTCTGCCTCCCACACTCCCTCTCCTCCCCTCTCCCTCTGCTACTCTGCCTCCCACTTCCCCTTTCCTCCCCTCTCTCTGCTATTCCCCCTTCCCCTCTCCTTCCCAGTCTCTGCTGCTTCCACTTCCACTCCCCTCCCCACTCTCTCTGCTACTCCCACTTCCCCTCTCTTCCCCCCTCTCTCTGCTATTCCCAGTTCCCGTCTCCACCCCACTCCCTCTCTGCTACTCCCACATCCCCTCTCCTCTTCGCTCTCTATTCTACCCCCACTTCCCCTCGCCTCCCCACTCTCTCTGGTACTCCCAGTTCCGCACTCATCCCCACTCTCCCCGCTACTATCCCTCCCATTTCTCCTCTCCTCCCCACTTTCTCCGCTACTCCCTCTTCCCCTCTCCTCCCCACTCTGCCTCCCACTTCCCCACTCTTCGGCACTCTCGCCGCTACTCTCCCTCCGACTTCCCCTCTCCTCCTTTCTCTCTCTGCTACTCCCCCTTCCGCTCTGGTCCTCACTGTTTCTGCTACTCTCGTTCCCTCTTCCCCACACCTCCCCACTCCCCTTTCCCCTCTCCTCCTCACCCTCTCTGCTACTCTCCCTCCCACTTCCCCTGTCCTCCCCACACTCTCTGCCTCTCCCACTTCACCTCTCCTCATCACTCTCTCTGCTACTCTCCTTCCTACTTCCCCTCTCCTTCCCACCCTCTCTGCTACTCCCACTTCCCCTCTCTTCCCAACACCCTCTCCTATTCCCACTTCCCCTCTCCTTCCCACTCTCTCTGCTATTCCCAGTTCCCGTCTCCTCCCCACTCTCTCTGCTACTCTCACTTCCCCTCTCCTCCCCACTCTGCCTCCCACTTTCCCTCTCCTCCCCACTCTCTCTGCTACTCTGCCTCCCACTCCCCCTCTCCTCCCCTCTCCCTCTACTACTCTGCCTCCCACTTCCATTTTCCTCCCCATTCTCTCTGATACTCTGCTACTCCCACTTCCCCACTCCACGGCACTCTCGCTGCTACTCTCCCTCCGACTTCCCCTCTCCTCATTTCTCTCTCTGCTACTCCCCCTTCCCCTCTGTTCCCCACTGTTCCTGCTACTCTCGTTCCCTCTTCCCCACTCCTCCCCACTCTCTCTGCTACTCCCCCTCCCCTCTCCTCTCCACTTTCTCTGCTACTCTACCTCCCACTTCCCCTCTCCTCCCCAATCCCCCTTCCCCTATCCTTCTCACTCTGTCTGCTACTCTCCCTCCTACTTCCCCTCTCCTCCCAACTCCCTCTCCTACTCCCACTTCCCCTCTCCTTCCCACTCTCTCTCCCAGTCCTACTTCCCCTCTCCCCCCCCCACTCTCTTTTCTACACCCGCTTCCCCTCTCCTCCCCTCTCTCTCTGCTAGTCCCACTTGCCCTCTCCTCCACACGCTCTCGGCTTCTCTCACTTCCCCTCACCTCACCGGTCTCTCTGCCACTGCCATTTACCCTCTCCTCCCCAGTCACTCTCCTACTCCCACTTCCCCTCTCCTCCCCACTCTCTGGGCCATTACGCCTTCCCCTCTGCTTCCCAGTCTCTGCTACTTCCACTTCCTCTCCCGTCCCCACTCTCTCTGCTACTCCCACTTACCCTCTCTTCCCCACTCTCTCTGCTATTCCCAGTTCCCGTCTCCACCCCACTCCCTCTCTGCTACTCCTACATCCCATCTCCTCTTCGCTCTCTCTTCTACTCCCACTTCCCCTCTCCTCCCCACTCTCTCTGGTACTCCCAGTTCCGCACTCCTCCCCACTCTCTCCGCTACTTTCCCTCCCATTTCCCCTCTCCTCCCCACTTTCTCCGCTACTCCCACTTCCCCTCTCCTCCCCACTCTCTCTGGTACTCCCAGTTCCGCACTCCTCCCCACTCTCTCCGCTATCTCCCTCCCATTTCCCCTCTCCTCCCCACTTTCTCCGCTGCTCCCACGCCCCCTCTCCTCCCCACTCTGCCTCCCACTTTCCCTCTCCTCCCCACTCTCTCTGCTACTCTGCCTCCCACTCCCCCTCTCCTCCCCTCTCCCTCTGCTACTCTGCCTCCCACTTCCATTTTCCTCCCCTCTCTCTCTGATACTCTGCTACTCCCACTTCCCCACTCCACGGCACTCTCGCTGCTACTCTCCCTCCGACGTCCCCTCTCCTCCTTTCTCTCTCTCCTACTCCCACTTCCCCTCTCCTTCCCACTCTCTCTCCCAGTCTCACTTCCCCTCTCCCCCCCTCTCTCTTCTACACCCGCTTCCCCTCTCCTCCACACTCTCTCTCTCATACTCCCACTTCCGCTCTATACCCCACTCTCTCTGATACTCCCAATACTCCTCTGCTCCCCACTCTCTCTGCTACTCCCAATTCCCCTCTCCTCCCCAGTTTCTCTCTGCTATTCCCACTTCCTCTCTCCTCCCCACTCTCTCTGCTAATCCCACTTCCCCTCTCCTCCCCTCTCTCTCTGCTATTCCCACTTCCCCTCTCCTTCCCAGTCTCTGATACTTCCACTTCCTCTCCCCTCCCCACTCTCTCTGCTACTCCCACTTCCCCTCTCTCTGCTATTCCCAGTTCCCGTCTTCTCCCCACACTCTCTCTGCTACTCCCACTTCCCCTCTCCTCCCTATTCTCTCTGCTACTCCCGCATCCCCTCTCCTCTTCGCTCTCTTCTACTCCCAACTCCCCTCTACTCCCCACTCTCTCCGCTACTTCCACTTCCCCTCTCCTCCCCACTCTGCCTCCCACTCCCCCTCTCCTCCCCACTCTCTCTGCTACTCTGCCTCCCACAACCCCTCTCCTCCCCTCTCCCTCTGCTACTCTGCCTCCCACTTCCCCTTTCCTCCCCTCTCTCTGCTATTCCCCCTTCCCCTCTCCTTCCCAGTCTCTGCTACTTCCACTTCCACTCCCCTCCCCACTCTCTCTGCTACTCCCACTTCCCCTCTCTTCCCCACTCTCTCTGCTATTCCCAGTTCCCGTCTCCACCCCACTCCCTCTCTGCTACTCCCATATCCCCTCTCCGCTTCGCTCTCTCTTCTACTCCCACTTCCCCTCGCCTCCCCACTCTCTCTGGTACTCCCAGTTTCGCACTCCTCCCCACTCTCCCCGCTACTCTCCCTCCCATTTCTCCTCTCCTCCCCACTTTCTCCGCTACTCCCTCTTCCCCTCTCCTCCCCACTTTCTCCGCTACTCCCTCTTCCCCTCTCCTCCCCACTCTGCCTCCCACTTCCCCACTCTTCGGCACTCTCGCTGCTACTCTCCCTCCGACTTCCCCTCTCCTCCTTTCTCTCTCTGCTACTCCCCCTTCCGCTCTGGTCCTCACTGTTTCTGCTACTCTCGTTCCCTCTTCCCCACACCTCCCCACTCCCCTTTCCCCTCTCCTCCTCACCCTCTCTGCTACTCTCCCTCCCACTTCCCCTGTCCTCCCCACACTCTCTGCGCTCCCACTTCACCTCTCCTCATCACTCTCTCTGCTACTCTCCTTCCTACTTCCCCTCTCCTTCCCACCCTCTCTGCGACTCCCACTTCCCCTCTCTTCCCAACACCCTCTCCTATTCCCACTTCCCCTCTCTTCCCACTCTCTCTGCTATTCCCAGTTCCCGTCTCCTCCCCACTCTCTCTGCTACTCTCACTTCCCCTCTCCTCCCCACTCTGCCTCCCACTTTCCCTCTCCTCCCCACTCTCTCTGCTACTCTGCCTCCCACTCCCCCTCTCCTCCCCTCTCCCTCTGCTACTCTGCCTCCCACTTCTATTTTCCTCGCCTCTCTCTCTGATACTCTGCTACTCCCACTTCCCCACTCCACGGCACTCTCGCTGCTACTCTCCCTCCGACTTCCCCTCTCCTCATTTCTCTCTCTGCTACTCCCCCTTCCCCTCTGTTCCCCACTGTTCCTGCTACTCTCGTTCCCTCTTCCCCACTCCTCACCACTCTCTCTGCTACTCCCCCTCCCCTCTCCTCTCCACTTTGTCTGCTACTCTACCTCCCACTTCCTCTCTCCTCCCCAATCCCCCTTCCCCTATCCTTCTCACTCTGTCTGCTACTCTCTCTCCTACTTCCCCTCTCCTCCCAACTCCCTCTCCTACTCCCACTTCCCCTCTCCTTCCCACTCTCTCTCCCAGTCCCACTTCCCCTCTCCCCCCCCACTCTCTTTTCTACACCCGCTTCCCCTCTCCTCCCCTCTCCCTCTGCTAGTCCCACTTGCCCTCTCCTCCACACGCTCTCGGCTTCTCTCACTTCCCCTCACCTCACCAGTCTCTCTGACACTGCCACTTACCCTCTCCTCCCCAGTCACTCTCCTACTCCCACTTCCGCTCTCCTCCCCACTCTCTGGGCTATTACCCCTTCCCCTCTGCTTCCCAGTCTCTGCTACTTCCACTTCCTCTCCCCTCCCCACTCTCTCTGCTACTCCCACTTACCCTCTCTTCCCCACTCTCTCTGCTATTCCCAGTTCCCGTCTCCACCCCACTCCCTCTCTGCTACTCCTA
This sequence comes from Scyliorhinus torazame, assembly GCF_047496885.1. Classification (NCBI taxonomy): domain Eukaryota; kingdom Metazoa; phylum Chordata; class Chondrichthyes; order Carcharhiniformes; family Scyliorhinidae; genus Scyliorhinus; species Scyliorhinus torazame. The sequence continues at coordinate 368,324,727 of NC_092709.1, forward strand.
CATCCCATCTCCTCTTCGCTCTCCCTTCTACTCCCACTTCCCCTCTCCTCCCCACTCTCTCTGGTACTCCCAGTTCCGCACTCCTCCCCACTCTCTCCGCTACTTTCCCTCCCATTTCCCCTCTCCTCCTCACTTTCTCCGCTATTCCCACTTCCCCTCTCCTCCCCACTCTCTCTGGTACTCCCAGTTCCGCACTCCTCCCCACTCTCTCCGCTATCTCCCTCCCATTTCCCCTTTCCTCCCCACTTTCTCCGCTGCTCCCACTTCCCCTCTCCTCCCCACTCTGCCTCCCACTTTCCCTCTCCTCCCCACTCTCTCTGCTACTCTGCCTCCCACTCCCCCTCTCCTCCCCTCTTCCTCTGCTACTCTGCCTCCCACTTCCATTTTCCTCCCCTCTCTCTCTGATACTCTGCTACTCCCACTTCCCCACTCCACGGCACTCTCGCTGCTACTCTCCCTCCGACGTCCCCTCTCCTCCTTTCTCTCTCTCCTACTCCCACTTCCCCTCTCCTTCCCACTCTCTCTCCCAGTCCCACATCCCCTCTCCCCCCCTCTCTCTTCTACACCCGCTTCCCCTCTCCTCCACACTCTCTCTCTCATACTCCCACTTCCGCTCTATACCCCACTCTCTCTGATACTCCCAATACTCCTCTGCTCCGCACTCTCTCTGCTACTCCCAATTCCCCTCTCCTCCCCAGTTTCTCTCTGCTATTCCCACTTCCTCTCTCCTCCCCACTCTCTCTGCTAATCCCACTTCCCCTCTCCTCCCCTCTCTCTCTGCTATTCCCACTTCCCCTCTCCTTCCCAGTCTCTGATACTTCCACTTCCTCTCCCCTCCCCACTTTCTCTGCTACTCCCACTTCCCCTCTCTTCCCCTCTCTCTGCTATTCCCAGTTCCCGTCTTCTCCCCACACTCTCTCTGCTACTCCCACTTCCCCTCTCCTCCCTATTCTCTCTGCTACTCCCGCATCCCCTCTCCTCTTCGCTCTCTTCTACTCCCACTTCCCCTCTACTCCCCACTCTCTCCGCTACTTCCACTTCCCCTCTCCTCCCCACTCTGCCTCCCACTTCCCCTCACCTCCCCACTCTCTCTGCTACTCTGCCTACCACACCCCCTCTCCCCCCTCTCCCTCTGCTACTCTGCCTCCCACTTCCCCTTTCCTCCCCTCTCTCTGCTATTCCCCCTTCCCCTCTCCTTCCCAGTCTCTGCTACTTCCACTTCCACTCCCCTCCCCACTCTCTCTGCTACTCCCACTTCCCCTCTCTTCCCCACTCTCTCTGCTATTCCCAGTTCCCGTCTCCACCCCACTCCCTCTCTGCTACTCCCATATCCCCTCTCCTCTTCGCTCTCTCTTCTACTCCCACTTCCCCTCGCCTCCCCACTCTCTCTGGTACTCCCAGTTCCGCACTCCTCCCCACCTTCTCCGCTACTCTCCCTCCCATTTCTCCTCTCCTCCCCACTTACTCCGCTACTCCCACTTCCCCTCTCCTCCCCACTCTGCCTCCCACTTCCCCACTCTTCGGCACTCTCGCTGCTACTCTCCCTCCGACTTCCCCTCTCCTCCTTTCTCTCTCTGCTACTCCCCCTTCCGCTCTGGTCCTCACTGTTTCTGCTACTCTCGTTCCCTCTTCCCCACACCTCCCCACTCCACTTTCCCCTCTCCTCCTCACCCTCTCTGCTACTCTCCTTCCTACTTCCCCTCTCCTTCCCACCCTCTCTGCTACTCCCACTTACCCTCTCTTCCCAACTCCCTCTCCTATTCCCACTTCCCCTCTCCTTCCCACTCTCTCTGCTATTCCCAGTTCCCGTCTCCTCCCCACTTTCTCTGCTACTCCCACTTCCCCACTCCTCCCTACTCTGCCTCCCACTCCCCCTCTCCTCCCCTCTCCCTCTGCTACTCTACCTCCCACTTCCATTTTCCTCCCCTCTCTCTCTGATATTCTGCTACTCCCACTACCCCACTCCACGGCACTCTCGCTGCTACTCTCCCTCCGACTTCCCCTCTCCTCATTTCTCTCTCTGCTACTCCCCCTTCCCCTCTGTTCCCCACTGTTCCTGCTACTCTCGTTCCCTCTTCCCCACTCCTCCCCACTCTCTCTGCTACTCCCCCTCCCCATTCCTCCCCACATTCTCTGCTACTCAACTTCCCACGCCCCCTCTTCTCCCCACTCCCCCTTCCCCTATCCTCCTCACTCTGTCTGCTACTCTCCCTCCCACTTCCCCTCTCCTCCCAATTCCCTCTCCTATCCCACTTCCCCTCTCCTTCCCACCCAACTTTCTCTCCTACACCCGCTTCCCCTCTCCTCCCCTCCCTCTCTGCTAGTCCCACTTGCCCTCTCCTCCACACGCTCTCGGCTTCTCCCACTTCCCCTCACCTCACCAGTCTCTCTGCCACTGCCACTTCCCCTCTCCTTCCCATTCTCTGCTATTTCCACTTCCTCTCCCCTCCCCACTCTCTCTGCTACTCCCACTTACCCTCTCTTCCACACTCTCTCTGCTATTCCCAGTTCACGTCTCCACCACACTCCCTCTCTGCTACCCCCACATCCCCTCTCCTCTTCGCTCTCTCTTCTACTCCCACTTCCACTCTACTCCCCACTCTCTCCGCTACTCTCCCTCCCATTTCCCCTCTCCTCCCCACTCTCACTGTTACTCTGCCTCCCACTCCCCCTCTCCTCCACTCTCCTTCTGCTACTCTGACTCCCACTTCCCCTTTCCTCCCCTCTCTCTCGGCTATTCCCCCTTCCCCTCTCCTTCCCAGTCTCTGCGACTTCCACTTCCTCTCCCCTCCCCACTCTCTCTGCTACTCCCACTTACCCTCTCTTCCCCACTCTCTCTGCTATTCCCAGTTCCCGTCTCCACCCCACTCCCTCTCTGCTGCTCCCACATCCCCTCTCCTCTTCGCTCTCTCTTCTACTCCCACTTCCCCTCTCCTCCCCACTCTCTCCGCTACTCTCCCTCCCATTTCCCTCTCCTCCCCACTCTCACTGCTACTCTGCCTCCCACTCCCCCTCTCCTCCACTCTCCCTCTGCTACTCTGACTCCCACTTCCCCTTTCCTCCCCTCTCTCTCGGCTATTCCCCCTTCCCCTCTCCTTACCAGTCTCTGCTACTTCCACTTCCTATCCCCTCCCCACTCTCTCTGCTACTCCCACTTACCCTCTCTTCCCCACTCTCTCTGCTATTCCCAGTTCCCGTCTCCATCCCACTCCCTCTCTGCTACTCCCACATCCCCTCTCCTCTTCGCTCTCTCTTCTACTCCCACTTCCCCTCTCCTCCCCACTCTCTCTCGTACTCCCAGTTCCGCACTACTCCCCACTCTCTCCGCTACTCTCCCTCCCATTTCCCCTCTCCTCTCCACTTTCTCCGCTACTCACACTTCCCCTCTCCTCCCCAATCTCTCTGGTACTCCCAGTTCCGCACTCCTCCCCACTCTCTCCGCTACTCTCCCTCCCATTTCCCCTCTCCTCTCCACTTTCTCCGTTACTCCCACTTCCCCTCTCCTCCCCACTCTGCCTCCCACTTCCCCACTCTTCGGCACTCTTGCTGCTACTCTCCCTCCGACTTCCCCTCTCCTCATTTCTCTCTCTCCTTCTCACACTTCCCCTCTCCTTCCCGCTCTCTCTGCCAGTCCCACTTCCCCTCTCCCCCCCCCCCACTCTCTCTTCTACACCCGCTTCCCCTCTCCTCCCCTCTTCCCCACTCTGCTACTCTGCCTCCCACTTCCCCTCTCCTCCCCTCTCCCTCTGCTACTCTGCCTCCCACTTCCATTTCCCTCCCCTCTCTCTCGATACTCTGCTACTCGCACTTCCCCACTCCTCGGCACTCTCGCTGCTACTCTCCCTCCGACTTCCCCTCTCCTCATTTCTCTCTCTGCTACTCCCCATTTCCCTCTGTTCCCCACTGTGCCTGCTACTCTGGTTCCCTCTTCCCCACTCCTCCCCATGTCTCTGCTACTCCCCCTCCCCTCTCCTCCCCACTCTCTCTGCTACTCTACCTCCCACGTCCCCTCTCCTCCTCACTCTGTCTGCTGCTCTCCCTCCGACTTCCCCTCTCCTCCTTTCTCTCTCTCCTACTCCCACTTCCCCTCTACTCCCCTCCCTCTCTGCTAGTCCCACTTGCCCTCTCCTCCACACTCTCTCTGCTCCTCCCACTTCCCCTCTCCTCCACACTCTCTCCGCCACTCCCACTCCCCCTCTCCTCCCCACTCTCTCTGCCACTCCCACTTCCCCTCCCCTCCCCACTCTCTCTGCTACTCCCACTTCCCCTCTCCTCCCCACTCTGCCTCCCATTTCCCCTCGCCTCCCTACTATCTCTGCTGCTCTCCCTCCCACTTCCCCTCTCCCCCCCAGTCTCTCTGCCACTCCCACTACCCATCTCCTCCCCACTCTCTCTGCTACTCTGCCTCCCACTTCCCCACTGCCCCCCACTCTCTCTGCGCATCTCAATCCCACTTCCACTCTCCTCCCCACTCTCTCTGCTACTCTCACTTCCCTGCTCCTCCCCATTCTCTATGCTTCTCTCTCCACCACTTTCACACTCCTCCACACGCTCTATCTGCTACTCCCACTTCCCCTCTCCTCCCCACTCTCTCTCTGCTACTCCCACTTCCCCTCTCCATCCCCCTCTCTCTGCTACACTCCCTCCCCCTTCCCCTCTCCTTCCCACTCTGTCTGCTTCACTCCCTCGCCCTTCCCCTCTTCTTCCCATTCTCTTCGCAACTCCCACTTCCCCTCTCCATCCCCCTCTCTCTTCTACTCTCCCTCACCCTTCCCCTCTTCTTCCCACTCTCTTTGCTACTCCCACTACCCATCTCCTCCCCACTCTCTCTGCTATTCTCCCTAGAACATCACCTCTCCTCCCCACTCTCTCTCTGCTCCTTCCACTTCCCCTCTCCTCCCCACTCTCCCTGCTACTCTCCCTCCCATCCTCCTTCCCACTCTCTCTGCTACTCCCCCTCCCGCTTCCCTTCTCCTCCTCACTCTCTCTACTGCTCCCTCTTCCCCTCTCCTCCTCACTCTCTCTGCTACTCTCCCTCCCACTTCACCTCTCCTTCCCACCATCTCTGCTACTCCCACTTCCCCTCTCCTCCCAACTCCCTCTCCTACTGCCTCTTCCCCTCTCCTCCTCACCCTCTCTGCTACTCTCCCTCCCACTTCCCCTCTCCTTCCCACTCTCTCTGCTACTCCCACTTCTCCTCTCCTCCCCACTCTGCCTCCCACTTTCCCCCTCCTCCACACGCTCTCGGCTTCTCCAACTTCTCCTCTCCTCCCCACTCTTTCTGCCTCTCCCACTTCCCCTCTCCTCCCCACTCCCCGTCCCCTCCCCACTCTCTCTGCTACTCTCCCTCCCACGACTCCTCTCCTCCCCACTCTCTCTGCTACTCCCACTTCCCCTCCCCTCCCCGCTCTCTCTGCTACTCCACCTTCCCCTCTCCTCCTCACTCTCTCTGCTCGTCTCACTCCCACTTCCCTTCTCCTCCCCAGTCTCTCTACTACTCTCCGTCCCACTTCCCCTCTCCTCCCCACTCTCTCTGCTGCTCTCCCTCGTTCTTCCCCTCTCCACCCCACTCTCACTGCTACTCCCACTTCCCCTCTCCTCCCCACTCTCGCTGCTACTCCCACTCACCTCTCCTCCCCACTCTCTCTGCTGCTCTCCCTCCCACTTCCCCTCTCCATCCCACTTTCTCTGCTACTCCCACTTCCCCACTCCGTCCTACTCTCACTGCTACTCCCACTTCCCCTCTCCTCCCCACTCTCTCTGCTGCTCTCCCTCGCACTTCCCCTCTCCATCCCACTCTCACTGCTACTCCCACTTCCCCTCTCCTCCCCAATTTCTTTGCTACACTCCCTCCCACTTCCCCTCTCCTCCCCAGTCTCTCTCCCAGTCCCACTTCCCCTCTCCTCCCCAGTCTCTCTCCCAGTCCCACTTCCCTCTCCTCCCCACTCTCTCTGCCACTCCCACTTCCCCTCTCCTCCCCAGTCTCTCTCCCAGTCCCACTTCCCCTCTCCTCCCTACTCTCTCTGCTACTCCCACTTCCCCTCTCCTCCCCAATCTCTTTGCTACTCTCCCTCCCACTTCCCCTCTCCACCCCACTCTCTCGGCTTCTCCCACGTCCCCTCTCCTCCTCAGTCTCTCTGCCACTCCCACTACCCCTCTCCTCCCCAATCTCTCTGCGACCCCCACTTCCCCTCCCATCCCCACTCTCTCTGCCACTCTCCTTCTCCTCTCCTCCCCACTCTCTCTGCTACTCTCCCTCTCACGTCCCCTCTCCCCCCCCACTCTCTCTGCTACTCCCCCTTCCCCTATCCTCGTCACTCTCTCTGCTACTCCCACTTCCCCTCCCCTCCCCATTCTCTCTGCTACTCTCCCTCCCACTTCCCCTTTCCTCCCCACTCTCTCTGCTGCTCCCACTTCCCCTTTCCTCCCCACTCTCTCTGCCACTCCCACTTCCCCTCTCCTCTCCAGTATCTCTTTGCTACTCCCACTTCCCCTCTCCTCCCCACTCTCTCTGCTACTTGCACTTCCCCTCTCCTCCCCACTCTCTCTGCCACTCCCACTTCCCCTCTCCTCTCCAGTCTCTCTCTGCTACTCCCACTTCCCCTCTCCTCCCCACTCTCTCTGCTACTCCCACTTCCCCGCTCCTCCCCACTCTCTCTTCTACTCCAGCTTCCCCTCTCCTCCCCACTCTCTCTCCTACTCTCCCTCCCATTTCCCCTCCTCACTCTGAGGATCACCTGAGGATTACCACACCTTCGGCGAGGGTAAGGTTCAGCAGGCGTATCCGTGATTAACTCCAGCAAGTGCAGGAATATTAACTGGTGCTCCTGTACTCACTCTGCACCACGAACCAGCTGCGACCCAATTGAGCTAAACCGACCTGTGAGTAACAGTACAGTAAATAACTGGAACTACTACCTTTGTTTGAAATTGGACCACTATCAATGCTACCGCCTGCTCCAGATGAATTGCAAAATGGAGGAGCCCAGTTCATGTCACAGTGACAGTTGTCTTTACTGTTACAAACCTGAAACAAAATGCACAACATTTAAAATTATTTTAACATTCATAAATAAAATTCATATGAAAGTATTTAATGACTTTGGGGATCATCTCTGGCTGGGCCAGCATTCATTGCTCCCCTTCAGTTTGGTTTTGTTCCATGAAAGGTAACATTGCTTTTTGATATGAAAACAAACAGCTTAAAGGAACACAATATTGTTGCTTGGCATCCATGAGCCACTCTCGGGCAGAAATTACTTTGAGTTAGTTGTAATCTATTGCCGGGAGAATTTCGTACATGACAAGGGAACTGCAGAAAGCGAACTTCCAAAAGAACAAAATAAAAGCCCCCAAAAACGAGTGGAGACAAAAAGAATGCCTCAAGAAAACAGTTGCATTAAAGGAACAAACAACAGAAGACGTTCAAGTTTAAAGAAAAAGGGACAGCTGCATGAAACAGATTCAAAGCCGGTTGGATAAGAAGCCAGACTTCCGAGGTCAATCAAAAGTTTGGTGATATCTTAATCCAACCTTCGAATCTATAGTGTTCTGTTGGCATCGCTGGGGACCTGATAGATTGTGTGGAACCTTGAATACACGTGGCAATCCAAAGCAGAGTCAATCCAAGGAGAGATTGAAATCCTGGAAGTCGATTCTTGGTGAAGGCAACTGATTGAAAGGTTTAAGATAAAATAAAATAGCTGCGGCTGCTAGAATCTGAAACAAAAAGAGAAAATCGCAGCAGGTCTGACAGCATCTGTGAATAGAGAATAGAGCCAACGCTTCAAGTCCTCAACTCCTTTCACTCTCCACAGATACTGTCAGACCTGCTGAGATTGTCCAGTAGTTTCTGTTTTTGTTGTGTAAGAGAAATATTTGTTTGGGAGACAATTCCAATGCGTGGTTTTTGCAGAATGAAGTTTGGGTACCCTGGCGGAGAAGCCATCGTTCTGTAGTTGGATTACAGTGTGAGACATGTGGGGGAATTGCTGTTAAATCCACAGAAGCTGTTTTGGGTGGTACCTGTCACTTTGTTTCAGAGTGCGGTGTGTCTGACCATATTTCACCTGCTGGTTCACATGGACTGTGTACCCACTGAGCACATTAGACTATAAGATATATATTGTAGTTTGCATGATGCTGACAAATCAATGCACACCTGTAAAGATATAGGTGTGGTGAAGTCTCTAGACAAAGAAAATAAAAGTTACAACAGTCAAGCCTGTGTTCGGCTCTAGGAGCTGATTGTCCAGCATTAACATCAGCTGACAATGTAACAGCTGTTAAGAGGCAAGCACTTTGGTGCCACATATAGATCAGATCAGGTAAGGACAGCAGACATGGTAAGGACAGCAGACCAGGTAAGGACAGCAGACCAGGTAAGGACAATAGACCAAGTAAGGACAATAGACCAGGTAAGGACAGCAGACCAGGTAAGGACAATAGATCAGGTAAGGACAGCAGACCTGGTAAGGACAGCAGACCAGGTGAGGACAGCAGACCAGGTAAGGACAGCAGACATGGTAAGGACAGCAGACCAGGTAAGGACAGCAGACCAGGTAAGGACAGCAGACCAGGTAAGGACAGCAGACCAGGTAAGGACAGCAGACCAGGTAAGGACAATAGACCAGGTAACGACAGCAGACTAGGTAAGGACAGCAAACCAGGTAAGGACAGCAGACATGGTAACGACAATAGACCAAGTAAGGACAATAGACCAGGTAAGGATAGCAGACCAGGTAAGCACAGCAGACCAGGTAAGGATAGCAGACCAAGTAAGGACAATAAACCAGGTAAGGACAGCAGACCAGGTAAGGACAGCAGACCAGGTAAGGACAGCAGAGCAGGTAAGGACAATAGACCAGGTAAGGACAATAACCAGGTAAGGACAGCAGGCCAGGAAAGGACAACAGACCAAGTAAGGACAGCAGACCAGGTAAGGACAGCAGAGCAGGTAAGGACAGCAGAGCAGGTAAGGACAGCAGAGCAGGTAAGGGCAGCAGACCAGGTAAGGACTGTCGACCAGGTAAGGACAACAGACCAGGCAATGACAGCAGACCAGGTAAGGACTGTAGACCAGGTAAGGACAATAGACCAGGTAAGGCCAACAGACCAGGCAATGACAGCAGAACAGGTAAGGACTGTAGACCAGGTAAGGACAATAGACCAGGTAAGGACAATAGACCAAGTAAGGACAATAGACCAGGCAATGACAGCAGACCAGGCAATGACAGCAGACCAGGCAATGACAGCAGACCAGGTAAGGACTGTAGACCAGGTAAGGACAATAGACCAGGTAAGGTCAGCAAATTTCCTTCCCTAACGGGCAGGACATAACCTGAAGGGTTTTTAAAAACATGATTCGATAGTTATTGCCGGATTTGTACTGGTGGGATATGAAGCCAGGAGCCCAGAGCATCCCCCCGAGTCTGACCACTCCACCACCTCCTGCTCAATCACTCTGCCCATCGCTGTTTGAATGCAAGTGGATGGTAGAAAGAACCCTTCAGTGGACATTAATTACCCACTGGAGGGCCTCAACTGATAATGGGTCAGTTTGACCGTTAATGCATCTTCCTGCCTTCCAACTAATCAGAGCAAAGGAGAGAAGTTGGTGGAGATCCCTCTGAACACCCAAGTAAAGTGCCCCACCCATCTCCAAACTCACCTTGGGGAAAGGCATTAAATTCCACCACAATGCCATCCAGGATGAGGGGTCATCCCTGTGGAGTACATATGACATAATCCCAGAGCATCATCTATTGGGACAATATCACCGTTCCTTCACTCTGGTTCAAAATCCTCCAACTCCTTTCCTAACAGCATTGTGGATGTACCTAGACCACATAGGCTGCAGCAGTTCAAAAAGCCATTCAACATCACCTTCTCAAGGGCAATTAAGTGTGGGCAACAAATGTTAGCAGAGTTAACGAAAACCGTTTCAATGACCGTTCCTCAAACGTTCACGGACTCCTGTTCAGTTCAACTCTGATTATGAAGCAGCCCAGACCAATCGAATCATACATTTCATACGATGGTTACAGTGACAAAAGTCATCCTGCCAGTCCCACCGAGACCAATTCCCTGCAAGAGACGTTCACCTCATCTCACATTTTCCCTGAACCCACCACCCAATCCTTCCCTGTCATCCTCCAAATTTTTCTTTGCAGATACTGCTCCAATTCTCTTTTCAAGGCCTCAGCTGAATCTGCCTTAAGCGCATTCCGGCAATGCCCTCAGGTCGTAACAAGTAAAAATTATTTTCTTCACAGGATCACAGAAAGGTTCCAACACAGAAGCCGGCTATTTGGCTGCGTTGGCTGCACTGTTTCTCCAAATGGGAAACTCATTTAGCGCTGCGAGAGTTCTGTTATCTTTAACTCCGGAAATTCAGCAATATCATAAGAGCTTAATCACCGACCTAAACAGCAATTGGGTCGAAAGATCAATCGCAGGGGCAGCACGGTAGCATGGTGGTTAGCACAATTGCTTCACAGCTCCAGGGTCCCAGGTTCGATTCCGGCTTGGGTCACTGCCTGTGCGGAGTCTGCACGTTCTCCCCGTGTGTGCGTGGGTTTCCTCCGGGTTCTCCGGTTTCCTCCCACAGTCCAAAGATGTGCGGGTTAGGTGGATTGGCCATGCTAAATTGCCCATAGTGTCCAAAATTGCCCGTAGGGTGGGGTTACTGGGTTATGGGGATTAGGTGGGGTTACTGGGTTATGGGGATAGGGTGGAGGTTTGGACCTTCGGTAGGGTGCTCTTTCCAAGAGCCGGTGCAGACTCGATGGGCCGAATGGCCTCCTTCTGCACTGTAAATTCTATGTCTATGTCTATGTCTATGGCTTTCTCCTGGAAGTTTCTAAACTAAGCAAAAGAATCTGAGGAAGGAATATGCATTGTATATTTATAACGGACTAGAGATTCCGGAAACATCCCTAGAGCAAAACACAGAAGCTTCGAATGATGTATTCTAGAATATTATTGAGTTTGTATAGTTTACACAATGAGACTACAACCAGTTTGAAAATTACCACAACACTTCATTTTTAACGATATATGTCAGAGAATCACAGAATGGTTACAGTGCAGAATGTGGCTATTTGACTTATTAAGCCTGCGCTGATCCCCGGACGCTCACTCCCCTGCCTCATCACCTTTATCTTGCACAAATTCCTCTTTTCAGCAAGCAATTCCTTTCTGAAGATCTCGATCAAACCTGCCTCCTCCACCCCTCAGGGACGTCGTTGAACACTCTGGGGGAAAGTACATTTGCTCAGATCCCTTTTAGTCCTTTTACCAAATATTTTGGGCGCTATCCAGCCACCGTGTAGTGCCCGGCACAGATCGGGGTAAACTGGGTGAACCAGCGTGAACCGTTCTGCCCAGCCCGCTCACGATGGCGACTTCGGGACCTCACCCCAAAATGGCAAGCAGGTCATTGACCCTCAGTTGCATTCTCCTTCTCCAGTTCCTTCCAGATGTTTGCTGGTGTGGATCCCGCGGTGACTGCCCGTGTTCTGCTTCTGGCAGCCAAGGTGGGCAGATGCCAATGCTGGCAATGCAGGCTGGAGGCTGCACCACACATGCAGGGGACCACAACACACCCTGAAGACCCGGCTGTGCTGATGGGAGGCCAGATCGGGAGGCCAATCAGAGGCCACAGTGTACAGGAGTCATTGGTACTTCATGAGCTGGCGCACAGCATATGCCGCAGAAGGCTGCAACTCAACAGAGAGGTAGTGCGGCACCTGTCCTTGCAGACATGGTACCCTGTGGAGGAAGAGGATACCTCCTCCTGGTGGCCGTGAAGGTCACTGCCGCCCTAAACCACCTCTGCCATCAGGACATTCCAGAGCTCAAGCAGGAACCACTGTGGCATTTTCCAATCTTCAGCCCAGGTGCATCCGGGAGGCAACAGATATTCTGTATGCCCGGGCATCAGACTATGTGACGTTCGACCTGGGCAAGGCCCAGCAAGATGCCTGGACTGCAGGATTTGTTGCCAACGCAGGTGGTGATTGAAGGCTTGTATGTCACATTGGGTCATCAGGGAATGTCCAATAATAACAGGAAGGGTTCCACTCCCTAAATGTTCAGATCCCATGCAATCTCCGTCTGAGAATCATGCATGTTAACCAGGGACCGTGCACGACAGCTACATCCTGGCGCACTCGGAGATCCACTGTGCCTTCGAGGGCCACCCCAGGAGGCTGGGTTGGCTCATGGGGGTCAAGGGGTACTCGCTGAAGACATGTCTGATGATGCCATTGCGCAAGTATGAGACCGGGCCAGAGGTCCAATACATTGAGGCCCACAAATCTCCTCACAGCGTTCTTTACTCCAAGGAAAAAAACAGCTCCACCTTCTCCAATCTACGAATCACATCCTTCCACAGAATGGCTCAGAACAATGGATGCAGAGGTCCAGATGGGGCACTAGTGCAACGTGACCTGCTTATTCTTATAGTCAATGCCATGATGAACAAAGAAAGATAAGATACACTGAGGGCGGGGTGGGGGGGGGGGTAGATTTCCGGCACCCGTTTTCAGGGGACATGATTGATTGTGCAACTTGGAAATCCCCCAGGAATTCCAAAATACGGTTTTCGCAGGCAAAATTTCAGCTTGTGAATGTCTCCAACCCTACCAAAACCCTGATCAGGCATGAACGCCTGATTATTGCACCACCCATTAGACTGTCCATTTATGTCAGCGTGACCTGGAAAGCAGATCCTGCCTGGGCAGTTCAGGTGAGTGCATCACACGAGGGGGAGGGTCATGCTCAGGTACTGCTCCATAGCACTGTCTCCTGGCATTGCCCAGGAACTGAGCCTTGCACTACACAGCAACTGACCCTTGCACTGCTCAGGAACTGACCTTGGCAATGTCCCCTGGCACTGCCCAGGAACTGACCCTGCCAATGCCCAGGAACTGACCCTGGCAATGTCCCCTGGCACTGCCCAGGAACTGACCCTGCCAATGCCCAGGAACTGACCCTGGCAATGTCCCCTGGCACTGCCCAGGAACTGACCCTGCCAATGCCCAGGAACTGACCCTGGCAATGTCCCCTGGCACTGCCCAGGAACTGATCCAGGCACTGTTCAGAAACTGACCCTGGCGCTGACCCTGGTACTGCCCAGGAACTGACCCTGGCACTCTCCAAGTCTATTCAGCCTCTCCGCATAGCTAACACCCTCCAGACCAGGCAACATCCTGGTAAACCTCCTCTGCACCCTCTCCAAAGCCTCCACATCCTTCTGGTTGTGTGGCGACCAGAAATGTGCGCAATATTCCAAGTGTGGCCTTGCCAAGGTTCTATACAACTGCAGCATGACTTGCCAGTTTTTATACTCGACGGGACATATCACAGCAACAAAAAAGAATCTAAAAGAGGACTATGATAAACAAAGCAATCCTCTGTCTGAACTTCGAGAAGGTGACTGTACAAATTCAGAATCCAGAAGGAGGATGGCAACACATTGCAAAAGTTCTGAAGGAATAATAATAATAATCTTTCCTGTCACAATTAGGCTGACATTAACGTACCCTAGTCGCCACGTTCCTGCGCCTGTTCGGGTACACAGAGAATTCAGAATATCCTAATTACCTAACAGCACGTCTTTCGGGACTTGTGGGAGGAACCCGGAGCACCCGGAGGAAACCCACGCAGAGACATGGGGAGAACGTGCAGATCCGCACTGACAGTGATCCAAGCCGGGAATCCAACCTGGGACCCTGGGACCCTGGAGCTCTGAAACAACAGTGCTAACCAATGTATTACCGTGCCGTCGTACTGAGTCAAAAGAGAACAGGAATCGCTGTTCAGGAGAAACAGATGAGCATTGCTGTGTATCAAGCCTAAAGTTTAACCTCAGCTTCCAAATATTATAGCACCTGATAACATATTCAAGGACACTGCCTTTCTAAATCCTTACTTAGCACAGACACAGCAAGATGTGATTACTGTATCATGAAACATTTGCTCACACCTGAAATGTAATGGTTAAAGAAAATTTCACGAACAATGTTATAATAATTTTCTTTTACAAAGAAAGGGGTATGTGGTATTATCATAACTGTCAGAACTGCAAGGGTTAATGAAGTGTTGAGAGTAGCCAATAGAGGGAGTTACAGTTACAACTATATAAGGCAGTGATGCTATGCCTTGTGGGAGAGTGTACAAGAGTTAGTTAGAGAGTCAGAAGTACAGATAGTGTAGGTGAGAGCAGGTTATATTTTAAACCAGTAATGAGATTAGCTTAGATGTTATTAATCAATTGTGTATTCTTTAGGAGTACGTGTCAAATCCAAGTTCGTAGTGTTGATAAATTTATAGCTTTGTTTAAGTTAAAGATACTTCGTGAACACTACACCACCCTGAAATAAGCAACATAAAAAACACCACAAATCCCTTTTACTATTTTATATGCATCGATCAGATCCCCTCTCATCCTTCGAAACTCCAGCGAGTAGAAGCCCAAACTGTCTAATCTCTCCTGATACGTCAACCCATTTATCCCTGGAATCAATCTAGTGAACCTCCTCCGAACTGCCTCCAATGCCACCACATCCTTCCTCAAATAAGGAGGCCAAAACTGCACGTAATACTCCAGATGTGGTCTCGCCAACATCATCTTCAATTGCAACAATACTTTTCTATTTTTATACACCTGTCCTTTTGCAATAAAAACTAACGTTCCATTTGCCTGTCTTATAACAATTTGTACCTACAGGGGCCGGTTTAGCACAGTGTTGGCACGGGCCTGGAGGGCTGAAAGGCCTGTTCCTGTGCTGTACATTTGTTCGTTCTTTGTCTTTGTTTGTAATGCAGAACAAGGCCAGAAGCGTGGGTTCAATTCCCGTACCAGACTCCCCGAACAGGCGCCGGAATAGAACATAGAACATAGAAAAATACAGCACAGAACAGGCCCTTCGGCCCACGATGTTTTGCCGAACCTTTGTCCTAGATTAATCATAGATTATCATAGAATTTACAGTGCAGAAGGAGGTCATTCGGCCCATTGAGTCTGCACCGGCTCTTGGAAAGAGCACCCCACCCAAGGTTAACACCTCCACCCAACACTAAGGGCAATTTTGGACACTAAGGGCAATTTATCATGGCTAATCCACCTACCCTGCACACCCTTGGACTGTGGGAGGAAACCGGAGCACCCGGAGGAAACCCACGCAGACACGGGGAGGACGTGCAGACTCCGCACAGACAGTGACCCAAGCCGGAATCGAACCTGGGACTCTGGAGCTGTGAAGCAATTGTGCTATCCACAATGCTACCGTGCTGCCCTTAAGAACAAATTAATCTACACTATATCATTCTACCGTAATCTCTCTGGGTAAAGAACCTACCTCTGACATCCCCCCTATATCTTCCATCATTCACCTTAAATTTATGTCCCCCTTGTAATGGTTCGTTCCACTTGGGCAAAAAGTCTCTGACTGTCTACTCTATCTATTCACCTGATCATCTTATAAATCTCTATCAAGTCGCCCCTCATCCTTCTCCGCTCTAATGAGAAAAGGCCTAGCACCCTCAACATTTCCGTGTAAGACCTACTCTCCATTCCAGGCAACATCCTGGTAAATCTCCTTTGCACCTTTTCCAAAGCTTCCACATTCTTCCTAAAATGAGGTGACCAGAACTGTACACAGTACTCCAAATATGGCATGTGGCAACTAGGGGCTTTTCACACTTGTACCTACTTGTGACAATAAGTGATTATTATTATTACATAGACTTTCTGCAATTCATGGACAAAGGCACCCAGATCCCTCTGCCCAGACGCATTTTGAATCTGCTTTCAATTTTGATACTAATTTACCTGACTATATTTTAGGCCAAAATGGAAACATTACCCTTAAATCCACATTAAACTCCATCTGCCAAATTTTGGCACAATCTCCTAGCCTGTCTATATCCGTCTGTATCTCCTCTTCACTGCCTGCTTTCCCACCTATTTTAGTATCATCTGCAAATGTTACTATTATCATCTGTCCTTGCTTGCAGATCATTTATGTAAATTGCTAACAGTTGAGGTCTGAGGACTGACCCCTGCGGCACCCCGCTACATACAGTTCACCAGCCAGAGAAGGACCTATTTAACCCGACCCTCTGCTTTCTTTCAACCATCAATCCCCAATCCAATCTAGTATTCTACCCCAACCCCCTGTGATCTCACCTTCTGAATCAATCTTTTATGCGGTTCCTTGTCAAACACCTTCTGGAAGTCTAGATACACCACATCCACAGGTTCCCCATTATCCAACTTGCTGGTTACGTCTGCAAAGAATTGAAGCAACTTTGTCAAGCATGACTTTGCCTTCATAAAGCCACGCTGACAATGGTGGATTGAGCTTTGTCTTTCCAAATGTTCAGTCATCTCCTTAATTATTGATTCCAGCAAGTTGCCCACCACAGGGGTCAAGCTAACCGGTCTATAGTTTCCGACTTTTTGCCCCTCTCCCTTTTTGAATGGGAAAGTCACATTAGCGTGTTTCCAATCTACTTGGACCTTTCCAGAATCCAGCGAATTTTGGAATATCATTGCCAATGCATCCTCTATCTCTGCTGCCGCCTCCTTTAAAACACTAGAGTGCAGGCCATCAGGTCCTGGAGGCTTTTCTGCCTTTAGTCTCATCAGTTTATTCAATACCTTCTCCCCCTCGGTTATTGCATCAAGTTCCTCTGCATTAACTGCATATTTTTAAAAAAAAATCTTTATTGTCACAAGGGTGGGCAGAGGAGATTTACGATGTTAATCCCAGAGTTGAGGGGGTTGGATTACGAGGAGAGGTTGAGTAGACGGGGACTGTACTCGTTGGAATTAAGAAGGATGCGGGGGAAGGGATCTTATAGAAACATATAAAATTATGAAGGGAATCGATAGGATAGATGCGGGCAGGTTATTTCCACTGGCGGTTTACAGCAGAACTAGAGGGCATAGCCTCAAAATAAGGGGAAGTAGATTTAGGACTGAGTTTAGGAAGAACTTCTTCACACAAAGAGTTGTGAATCTATAGAATTCCCTGCCCAGTGAAGCAGTTGAGGCTCCTTCATTAAATGTTTTCAAGATAAAGATCTGTAGTTTTTTGAAGAATAAAGGAATAAAGGGTTATGGTGTTCGGGCCGGAAAGTGGAGCTGAGTCCACAAAAGATCAGCCATGATCTCATTGAATGGTGGAGCAGGCTGGAAGCGCCAGATGACCCACTCCTGCTCCTAGTTCTTATGTTCTAAGTAGGCTTGCATTAACACTGCAACGAAGTTCCTGTGAAAAAACCCTCGTCGCCACAATCTGGCGCCTGTTCGGGTACACAGATGGAGAATTCAGAATATTCAATTCATCTAACAGCACGTCTTTGGACTGTGGGAGGAAACCGGAGCGCCCGGAGGAAACCCCCGCAGACACGGGGAGAACGTGCAGACTCCGCACAGACATTGACCCACGCCGGGAATCGAACCTGGCACCCTGGAGCCGTTTTGCTGGTGCCAGAAACAGTTTATCAAGGAAAGCTCTGAAACATTGCTCTGCAACCCTCGAAGATAGTGTTGAAAAAGCTACAGTGGAGAAGTGGTCTGATTGAGGGGTCGTATTGATGTAACAGATGGCAGATTTGCGCATCGGCAAAATAAATGATCAAGCAACGATGGGAAGAACCTGGCTGGAAACGATCAGCTTAAATTGGCATGAGTTAAATTTCATGACAGTTTCTGAATCAGGCCGACCCAAAATCTTGAACAAACATATTGCTGTCTTCAACAATGAGCTGAGAAGCATGACGGATATATCAGTAAAGATGAAGATCAAGGAAGAAAGTCAGGTAAGATGCTTAAAAGCGAGGGCAGTGCAGTACGCAATCGGACCTGAGGTAGAGGCAGAATTAGAATGATTGGTCAGTACACAAGTCCTTGAATCCGTGATGAAAAAGTTGGATCTGTGTGCATTTATCGTGATATTAGTCACTATTAATCCTGTACTGTATGCAGAGCAATACCCTCGACCCCTGATTAAAGACCTATTCGCTGGAGGCCCACACTTCAGATACATTGACCTCATATCTTGATACATATCTTCCCGTACCGGCCTCCCCGAACAGGCACCGGAATGTGGCGACTAGGGACTTTTCACAGTAACTTCATTTGAAGCCTACTTGTGACAATAAGCGATTTTCATTTCATTTCAAATGAACGTGGATTAAGATTCAGGATTTACAACAGTTTTTGATGATTGCAACACACAAAGGGCTATTTTG
The DNA here is from genome assembly GCF_047496885.1 of Scyliorhinus torazame. NCBI lineage: Eukaryota > Metazoa > Chordata > Chondrichthyes > Carcharhiniformes > Scyliorhinidae > Scyliorhinus > Scyliorhinus torazame. Next base: position 368,342,994 of record NC_092709.1, read on the forward strand.
ACATGAAAGTTTACAATTTGTCATCTCTTCAGTGGCAGTGTTGCTCAAAGAAGCTGTGGATCAAATCTTGAACTGCATCCTGGCTACAGAGAAGAATGATGAAGAACATCTCCCCAACTGAAATGCTACACTCCAGAGATTAGAAGATAATCAATTTAGTGTCCAAAAAGTCAAAAGTGAATTTTTACAATCTTCAATTGAATATCTGGGTCATGACATTGACATCAAGGGGCTGCATAAATCACCTTTGGAAGTCAAAGCCATTCGTGAGGCACCCACACCTCAGAATGTCAACCAACTTTGATCTTTCTTAGGCTCACTAAATTACTACGGAAGGTTTGTCCCTAATCTGGCAACTATTCTAAAACCCTTACACAAATGATCCACTATTGGCAGAAGTCATGGGCATGGTGCTTCGAGGCAAGACTTCAGGGGCAAACACTGAGCAAAAGCCATATTCCACCGGAGGACTTGAGTTATCTCATGTCTCCTCTGGGGAATGAGAGTCATCATTGTACAATTATTAAGAAAATGCAAAGGGCACTCTGGTATTGGAAGGATGAACGAGACAGCCAGGAGCTATTTCTGATAGCTGGGGCTAGGGTCTTCTCCCATCGAGGCGAAGGTAGGAATGTGTTCATCATTTGCAAAAGTGCAGAACCGTTCGCCATTAGCCCCGTTACGCCCATGGGAATGGCCAGAAGAGGGCTGGCAATGGATACATGTTGATTCCGCTGGACCGTTGGAAGGGGCCATGTTTCTCATTCTATTCGGTGCTCACTCGAAATGGCCTGAAGCTGTCATCATGAAATTAACATCATCGGGGAAAACAATTGAGAGAGTGGGTGAAATCTTCAGCAGATTCGGTTACCCCGAACAACTGGTGAGTGATAATCGAGTGCAGTTCATAATGGGCTGGCAGGACATTTTGTACAGCTGATGAAATATTCAGTAAAGGTTACGGGGGTCTTGGAGGCCATTGGAGATCCCCGGGTGATTGCGGGCAGTGCCCTGGCACTCCCCCTAGCACCCGGGCACCTTGGCAAAGCCACTCTGACTACCCGACCGTGCCAATTTTTAGGAAGTGATCAAGTTACATTTACAGAGTGCAGTGGTGTATTGCTACGTAATCAAAGTAATTTTTGTTTTTAATAAACTAATAGGCGGGAATCTCCTTTTTGGGGACTAAGCCCCCACGCTCGCCGGAAAATGGGCTAGAATCACTCCGGACTATTTCCGAGAAAGTCCGGGCTGGTTCTCCATTCTCCATGGGGCTAGCTCAGCCTCGGCATGTGCTCGCAGTTCTGGCTGCCCAGGCTGCGCATGCGCGCCGCTTCCTACTTCGGCGCGGGCGACGATGAGATGGCGGATGGAGACGGTGGGCCGTGCGGAGGAAGGTAGGTCCTCCTCCGATTGCGATGGCCCGCCAATCAGTGGCCCCCGATCGCGGGCCTGCCCACCGAGACCGGTTCCCCCCTCCCCCCCCCCCCCCCAAGGACTGCCACCATTGCCGCGAGTCCAAGCTCCCGCCGGCTGGGATCAGATTAGAACCACACCAGCAGGACTCGTCGGAGTTCGGCCCATCGAGCGGCGGAGAATCGCCGCTGGGGGCTTTTTCAGCGGCCCCCGACCCGGCGGGGTCTCGGAGAATCCCGGCCAATAAGTTTAGTGTTTATTGAAAAAAGTCTGGTTAAAGTCGCTTTTATTCTTGGTATCGGTCGTGAAGGTCAACAATTGGCCATTTGGTGATGAAATTAAACTTGTAACTTAATGATATGACCGACGTAGTAGAGTTAAATAATACACACACTTATCCCAATTCATATCTTGTATTACATTGGAATATTGTTTTCAAGGGTAGGCAGAGTTGTGGTGGTATTGTCACTGGACTAGTATTCCAGAGACCCAGAGTAAGGGGCGTCATTCTCCGACCCCCCAGAGGGTCGGAGAATGGCCGTTGGCCGCCGTGAATCCCGCCCCCGCCAGTTGCCGAAGTCTCCGAAGGGAGAAAAGTCGGCGGGGCGTTAATGGCGCCGCTGCCGCGGAGAATGTCACGGGTCTGCGCAAGGCAGCCGATTTTCGGCCTGCCGATATTCTCCCTTCCGGATGGGCCGAAGTCCCGTCGGCGTGATGACCGTTCACGTCGACGTAAATTAAACCTCCTTTTCATCGGCGTGACCCTGTGCTCCAGGGTCACGCCGACCAGCGTGGAGGTGAGTGACGGCCTGGGGGGTTGGCTCTGGGCAGGCGATGGCGTGGCCGCAGTATGAATGCGTGAGGAGAGGTGTGTCTCGGCTTGTGTGTGTGTGTGTGCGGCGGGTGGGGGGGGGGGGGGGTGGTTAGAGTAGGCTGGGCTCCGGGGGAGTGCCAGGAGGGGGTCCGTGCCGGGGTGGAGGTTGTGGGGGGTCCGTGACGGTGAGGAGGTTGGGGGGGGGTCCGTGCCGGGGAGTGGGGTGGGGGGTCCATGCCGGGGAGGAGGTTGGGGTCCGTGCCGGGGAGGAGGTTGGGGGGTCCGTGCCGGGGAGGAGGTTGGGGGGGGGGTCCGTGTCGGGGAGTTGGATGGGGGGTCCGTGCCGGGGAGGAGGTTGGGGTCCATGCCGGGGAGGAGGTTGGGGGGGGTCCGTGCCAGGGAGGAGGTTGGGGGGGGGTCCGTGCCGGGGAGGGGGATGGGGGGTCCATGCCGGGGAGGAGGTTGGGGTCTGTGCCGGGGAGGGGGATGGGGGGTCCGTGCCGGGGAGGACGTTGGGGTCCGTGCCGGGGAGGAGGTTGGGGGGTTCATGCCGGGGAGGGGGATGGGGGGTCCGTGCCGGGGAGGAGGTTGGGGTCCGTGCCGGGGAGGAGGTTGGGGGGTCCGTGCCGGGGAGGAGGTTGGGGGGGGTCCATGTCGGGGAGGGGGATGGGGGGTCCGTGCCGGGGAGGAGGTTGGGGTCCGTGCCGGGGAGGAGGTTGGGGAGGGTCCGTGCCGGGGAGGAGGTTGGGGGGGGGGGTCCGTGCCGGGGAGGTGGTTGTGGTCCGTGCCGGGGAGGAGGTTGGGGGGAGGTCCGTGCCGGGGACGGGGATGGGGGGTCCGTGCCGGGGAGGAGGTTGGGGTCCATGCCGGTGAGGGGGATGGGGGGTCCGTGCCGGGGAGGAGGTTGGGGGGGGGTCCATGTCGGGGAGGGGGATGGGGGGTCCGTGCCGGGGAGGAGGTTGGGGTCCGTGCCGGGGAGGAGGTTGGGGGGGTCTGTGCCGGGGAGGGGGATGGGGGGTCCATGCCGGGGAGGAGGTTGGGGTCCGTGCCGGGGAGGGGGATGGGGGTCCGTGCCGGGGAGGAGGTTGGGGTCCGTGCCGGTGAGGGGGATGGGGGGTCCGTGCCGGGGAGGAGGTCGGGGTCCGTGCCGGGGAGGGGGATGGGGGGTCCGTGCCGGGGAGGAGGTTGGGGTCCGTGCCGGGGAGGGGGATGGGGGGTCCGTGCCGGGGAGGAGGTTGGGGTCCGTGCCGGGGAGGGGGATGGGGGGTCCGTGCCGGGGAGGAGGTTGGGGTCCGTGCCGGTGAGGGGGATGGGGGGTCCGTGCCGGTGAGGAGTTCGGGGTCCGCGCCAGGGAGGAGGTTGGGGTCCGTGCCGGGGAGGGGGATGGGGGGTCCATGCCGGTGAGGAGGTTGGGGCCCATGCCGGGGAGGGGGATGCGCGGGCAAGTAAGTTGGTCCACCTGGCCAGGTGCCAGCCTCCAACAGTTGGACCCATGCGGTCCATGCCACCTGGCTGGGTGGAGGAGGGGATATGGGCAATGATGACATGTCGTCGTTCCCCTCCCCCCACCAGGCCGTCATGTTTTCAGACCATCCAGCGATGTTGGCCGCCGTGGTGGCAGCCGCTCATGTCTATGTTGCCCTGGATGAGGAGGAGGAGGAGGAGGAGGAGGAGGAGCGTGCCAGAGAGGCGGCGCAGGCTGCCGCAGAGGGGCAGGCGGCAGCCGCCCAGGCTGGAGGGACACCTGACCGACAGGACGAGGAGGGGGAGGAGGACGTCGCGGCCCCACGGCAACGGAGGCACCCGAGGGCGCCCCGTGTGTACCGGCCCCGGCAGTCATACCAGGACCTCACGGACCGGGAATTCCCGGATGAGGCGGGAAACCGTGGCACACATCTGCCACCTGCTGGCACACCTGTCACCGCGTGGCACTGGCGGGGGACACCCTCTCCCCGTGTCCGTCAAGGTTACGGTGGCCCTGAACTTTTATGCAACGGGGTCATTCCAGGCACCGAGAGGGGACCTGTCCGGCATATCGCAGACATCGGTGCATCGGTGCATCCTGGCAGTGACAGACGCCCTATATGCCATGGCGCACCGCTACATCCGCTTCCCCGTGGACCGGGCCAGCCAAGATGCCCGGGCCGTGGGCTTCTCTGCCGTTGCCGGGTTCCCCATGGTCCAGGGCGCGATCAATGGGATGCACGTCGCCGTGCGGCCACCTGCGGATAACAGGGCCGTGTTCACTAATAGGAAGGGGACCTATTCGATGAACATACAGGTGGTCTGCGACCACCGCATGATGATCCTGCACGTCTGCGCCCGTTACCCAGGCAGTGTACACGACTCATACGTGTTGTCGCGGTCATCCATCCCCGGCATGTACGAGGGACGCCATCCCCGGCTGAGGGGCTGGTTGCTGGGCGACAGGGGCTACCCATTGCGATCGTGGCTGATGACGCCTATACAGAGGCCACGCAATGAGGTGGAGAACCGCTACAATGATGCCCATGTAGCGACAAGGGGAGTGATCGAGAGGTGCTTTGGCATGCTGAAGATGCGTTTCAGGTGCCTGGACCTCTCTGGGGGCGCCCTCCAGTATCGGTCAGATAGGGTCGGCCGCATCATTGTGGTGTGCTGCGTCCTGCACAACATAGCCCAGCAGACGGGCGATGTGCCGCATGCAGAGGAGGGCGGAGTGGAGGAGCAGCAGGAAGAGGCGCAGTCCTCCCCAGATGAGGGGGATGGGGGTAATGGTCAGGGCAGACGGGGTAGACACAGGCGGGTGGCTGTCCACCGTTACCGGCTGGCCCAGCGGGAAAGGGACAGACTGATAGCCGCCCGCTTCACTGACTAGGTGGGCATGGGAATCAGGTATTATGGCCACAGACCGCACACCATGGCAACAGCTGACCACCCACACCCCCCACCCATCCACCCACCCAGCACCCTCACCCCCCTCCCCAACCCCACCCCTCCCCATTGCCGATCCACCTGCGGCACAATGGGCCGGGCTCACACAGTTGCGGGTGGACGCGTGTCTATTGCAGGCCATGGAGGATGATGACAACCCGCCCTGCGGTGAGCTCCTGGCTCCACATCGTTGGACTATGTCTGACCCATGGCCACAGTACCACCATCCACCCGGACCATCCCTGCATGCGGCTGTGACACTGCAGCGCACGGTCCCGTCCTCTGCCCGGGGGATGTTGATGGCGGCCCAGGGGGAAGGGGGCAGACTCACCTGGGGCTGAGGTAAGACCACCCCTCACACACTCACACTTGCGCTCAACGTACATGATACCCCCGCACGCTTTGGACAGAGCACAAAGGCAGCTTCTGTAGGTGTAACATTGACTTTAATAACCAAAGGAGTTCATGCACGTGCCCTAGCCCCTAAAACTCATCTGTGCCCTGCACCCGTGCCAACTTACTCAGTGTCTAATTGTTTGGCCTTACGGGCCCTTTGACTACGTCTACGTGGTTCCCCAGACGGTACAGCAGAACTGGAGGTGGACTCCTGTGATTCCTGCCCTGACACTGGATCCCTTTGGCGACCGTTTCCTGGGGCGTCCTGGCCTAGATGGGCCAGGCTGCGGCCCGGGCGACTGGGATGGCGAGCTGCCAGCCTGTCCTGCCCGTTGCCCACCCGATGCACCTGGGACGGAAGGGGGGGAGTCCGAGGTGTCGCGGTGTACCGGGACCTCCCCTACAGGGGGAGCCGGGACGGACCACACCACCTCCTCCTCCCTCGGGGTGCCCAATGGCCCCCAGGCCTCTACATGGGTGGGGGATGCGAACAGACTGGCCATCCGACGCCCCCCCGACATCTGGCGCTGCCAGTCCTGGAGGCCCGTGCTGGTATCGACAGGGGTCTGCAGGTTTGCAGCCATGGAGCTCAGGGGATTGGCAAACCCTGTCTGTGACAATGCGACGCCGGCTCGCACATGGCCACTGGCGCCGATGCCCTCAGCGATGGCCTGCAGAGACTGGGCCATGGCCTGCTGAGACTGGGCTATGGCCTGCAGAGACTGGGCTATGGCCTGCAGAGACTGGGCCATGGCCTGCTGAAACTGGGCTATGGCCTGCAGAGACTGGGCCATGGCCTGCTGAGACTGGGCCATGGCCTGCTGAGACTGGGTAATGGCCTGCTGAGACTGGGCTATGGTGTTGAGCGCCTCTGCCATCTGGCGCTGCCACTGGCTCATGGCCTCCTGTAAGAGGGCAGCCATGTCCTGGGCCACAGACGCCGCCTGCACGGAAAGCCCCAGGCCTCGCAAACCGTTCCCCATGTCTGACACCATCGCACCCATTGCCTCCACCGCGGACACCACCCGTGCGGTGTCGGCCTGGGTGGCACGTATGACCGGCACCACTTCCAGTTCCTGGACGCGGGTGGACTCCTCCACCTGCGACCGCAGCCGCCGCAAGCCGCCCGTCACCCTATTCGCTCGTCTCCGGGTCAGTGGTTGCATCGGATCTATGTGTGGGTGTAGTAACTCCAGGAACCAGGGATCCATCTGGGCGGCAGATGTTCGCTTGGGCTGGGCTGCCCTCCAACCGCCCGGCCCCTCTGCTGCTCCTACTTCCACCTGCTGTACCGGGACGGCTGTGTTGTGCGCACCGGTGAGTGTACCAGACGCCTCATCACTAAAGTGCCCAACCGAGGTGAGTGTTTCTGCGATGGTGGAGGGTGTTGGTGACAGCAGTGGCGTTGTGTCGTGCTCTTCGTCCCACTCTGAGTCCATGGCACTTTGGGGTGGGGGTTCGTCTCCACCCATCCACTCTGTGTCACTGTCCGGTATTTCGTCTTCCTGGGTAGTGCTGTCCCGGATAGGGGTGTCCTGGGTAGTGGTGTCCTGGGTAGCGGTATCCTGGGTAGCGGTATCCTGGGTAGTGGTGTCCTGCGTAGTGGTGTCCTGGGTAGTGGTGTCCTGGCTCGGATGTGACGGGGGCCTGTGGCTGCCCCCCTCGTCGCTGGGTGGTCGTCCCCGCACGTGACGGGGGTGTCGTCTCCCTGTTGCTCCAGGTCTCTCCGTCTCCCGTGGTGTGCGAGGGGCATCCTGCGTGCGTCGCATGCTGGAGGGTCCGGGTCTCTCCGTCTCCCGTGGTGTGTGAGGGGCATCCTGCGGGCGTCGCATGCTGGAGGGTCTGGGTCTCTCTGTCTCCCGTGGCCTCCGAGGGGCATCCTGCGGGCGTCGCGTGCTGGAGGGTCCGGGTCTCTCTGTCTCCCGTGGCCTCCGAGGGGCATCCTGCGGGCGTCGCATGCTGGAGGGTCCGGGTCTCTCCGTCTCCCGTGGCCTCCGAGGGGCATCCTGCGGGCGGTCTGCATCTGCGGGGATGACTGCCTGGACGTTTGGTCCTGCGATACACAATGAAGCATGCATGGTTAGACATCAGGCAGTGATCAGGTGATATGGGGAAGGGGGATATAGGGGAGGGGGGATATGGAGACGGGCTGTCGGTGGCTCACTTGCTAGTACGCCCCCGACCTCTGCATCAGCAACCTCCCGGTCCTCAGGTCCGCCGGCCAGTTCCAGGGCCCTTTCCTCGTGTTCGGTTAGTGGCCTCTCATCAGCGGGGCCTCCTCCAGTCCTCACATGCTCCCTATTGTTGTGTGCGTGCTTCTCCTGCGGGGGGGGGGGGGGTGGCAGGGGTAAAAGGCAACACTGTTAGGCAGGTATATGAATGCACGCCATCGGTTGCGCGTGCATTGCAGAGGTTAAGGTTAGGGCTGGATTCACTTGGGGATATGGGGGATATGGGGGAGGGGGGATATGGGGAGGGGGGATATGGGGAGGAGGGATATGGGGGAGGGGGGATATGGGGAGGGGGATATGGGGGAGGGGGGATATGGGGGAGGGGGGATATTGGGGAGGGGGGATATGGGGAGGGGGGATATGGGGGGGGATATGGGGTAGGGGGGATATGGGGGGGGATATGGGGGAGGGGGGATATGGGGGAGGGGGAATATTGGGGAGGGGGAATATGGGAGATATGGGGGAGGGGGGATATTGGGGAGGGGGGATATGGGGGAGGGGGGATATGGGGGAGGGGGATATGGGGGTGGGGGGATATGGGGGAGGGGGGATATGGGGAGGCTCACCCTGGCTGCTCTGACGAGGTCGTTCACCTTCTTGTGGCACTGGGTGCCTGTCCGTGGTGTTAGGGCCACAGCGGTGACGGCCTCTGCCACTTCCCTACACAGACGCCGGCTGTGGCGTGGGGCAACTCTGTGGCCGTGCCCGGGATACAGGGCGTCCCTCCTCTGCTCCACCGCGTCCAGGAGCGCCTCCACATCGCGTGACTCGAACCTCGGGGCTGAGCGACGGCCAGCCATCCAGTCGGGTGTTGCGGTCGGGTGTTCCGGTCGGGTGGGGGGGAGCAGCGCGGCCTTATGAGCCGTCACGCCGCGCGGCGCGTATGACGCTGCACGGTGTGAACCACGTGCGCAAGCGCGGATCCCGTCACGTCACTGCTAGCCCATTTCGGGCCGCAGACTATCGGCCCATTTTTCCAACGTGACGCAAGTCGGGTTTGCGCCGTTTTTTGAGCCGATCGGCGGAGTTTGCGCCGATAACGGAGAATTTCGCCCATTATCTGTGCTCCGGGGTTCGTTGTCCACCATTGCAGGTGGTGAAATTTGAAACAACACAAATGGGTGCGGTTTACATGTCCCTCCAGATCCACAGCAGTGTGACTCAGTCTCAAACGCCCTCTGAAACGGTGGGCAGGACGGGATGGGCAACAAATGCTGGCACATCCTGTAAACCAATTTTAAAAAGTGTATTTGTGAACTATACCAATTCCTCTGAGAATACTAATGCCAACGCTTGAATCCCGTTAATATTTTTTATCTAAATAACCAATAAATCAGCTTATACTTATGCTCCAAAGTATTAAGCTGTTTTGGTCTCAGTTTTCGAGGGAGATCAGCTTTTGCAGACTTTTCTCAGTTTGACCACTTGTTTATTATGTTTGCTAATTATAAAGAAAATCTGATGATTTGAGAATAGGGTACCATTGTCCGGCTTAATATGAAGAGCATTTGTTTAATTGAGGATCTTGAGAATCAATCTGTTTTTGTACTGCAGCTGCAAGTGTTATCAGCTCTGTGCACGGCTGCCTGTCTGGGAAGGCAGAGCCTATCAAGGCCCCTGTCTGTTTTCCTGTCTGCGTTTCTCATCAGGACTTTCAGCTGTATTTTATTCCAGTCGAATTGTTAACCCTATCATAGTCTATTTCCTAATCGTGCCATTTTACCCTCCTTCAAACTCTGCTTGAAGGTGGGCGATTGGCCTCTTCGGAGCGGAGGAGAGTATGCCAGGCAACAACAGAACCGACATTGTTGGCAGGTTTGATCACAATGTCAAGGTCGGAACTAAGAGAATGGAATACAGCAAGTTCAGGAGTGGAGAGGTTGGAGCAGGTAAGCGGAACAGGGAAACTGAGGCAGCTGACGTGGAGTCGGTAGTTGGCAATTGAAAGATCAAGAGCAGGTAGGAGGCCAGAGGAAGGGTTCCAGATAGAGAGAAGGACAAGACTGGAGGAGGGTGAAAGAATCCATGGACCGGAGGCAGGACTCTTGCCCGAAGAAGTGAGCACGGAGACTAAATGCCTTATCTTCGTATTTCTCATCATTGAACTTCATTTTCCTTGGCCTCCCATTCCACCAGATTGTCTGTGTTCGATACTATCCGCCTCATAGTTACACAATGGGAGTGATTCAGTGGCCTTGTTGCGCTCGAGTGGGAGCACGATGAGGCCGGTGAACAGTGGGAGAGGCCAAAAATGAGATCCGGGCCAGGCGCCAAACTGTTCGTGATTCAACCAACCCGCTCCCGTAGGCAAAATCGGGATCCAACCGCAGCATGATGAGAAACCAATAATTACCACTTAAAACCAATTTCCAAACAATTGACGGGAGCCACCCCAGATCCAGCAGCCTCCTGTATCTAATTGCCTCCCCAGCAAGTAGGCACCAACTAGTACTCCTTTTTAATAACATGAACCTGACAGAAGCGGGGGGGGAGGTGAGTAGCCCTCTTCACTCACTGGCAAAGAGCCCACGGGCACTGGGTTTGCAACTCCTTTGCTCGGAGAGGGGTGGAGGGGCGGGAGCAAGAGGGGAGTCCATGCATTTGGGCGGCCATGGGAGGGTCGAGGTATCAGAGCTGGGGAGAGGGTGTGGGGCTCTGCTGCGCGGGTAGGGGGGTGGTTCTTGTGCGGGCCCACCATGTAATCCGCAGGACCCCAGTCCCTGCCCATCTGCCCCACTGACCACCTGCAACTCCCGCTGACTGCGGAGGCCTCTGGCCAATCGGCTGAAGGCTATTGCTACCAGCGAATTGGCAATCTTCGCAAATCCCAAGTGGATCCCTATGGGTAGGCGTGCCATGTGGCATGTGGGGCTTACTTCCTGGCATCCCAATCAGTCTGTGCTGACTGCCTGGATACTGTGCTTCAACACTGCGATCGGCATCAACACAGACGCAGCATCTAACTTCCAAACACGCCAGGAGATGAGCCATAGCCCCGGGCACATGTCCGCGGCCAGGGTTTGATGCCGGTTCTGTCCAGGTGTCTGGGGTGCATGCAGTGGGGTCCGGTGGGCAGAGGCCTCCACTGTGGCTGGGTGTGCATGGGCAGGGCGTAGTGGGTGAGGGGGGGACATGAGAGGGTCCAGAATACCATGCCTGGGGCAGGGGGGGGTTGGGACATGCAACCGGTTGGCGGTCCAATCTCTCTGACAAGTGTACACCACCTCCCCACTCTCCCGATGGTGCCATCCCACTCTCCCCACCCTCCAGGCAGCACTGGCTGTCCTGTGGCTCACCCTCTGGGACCCTCGGGAACAGGATGTCCCTCCTGGTTTCGACCACTAGGTGCTTCCCTTGGTCTGCCTCTCCAAATCCTGGAGCTGGCCGTCTCGGCGCAGTGGCTGTGAGCTGAGAGGTGTTGGCTGGGTAAGAGCTGTTTAAGTGCTGATCCACCTTACCAGCGGGGGACTGGCGAGTGTGGTCCCGATGAATCAGGTGGCAATCCATGATTTGCAACGTTAAAGCCATGGGGCCTCCTTAAGTGGACCAAATAACGTTGGATTGCAGTGTCAGCCTCGCCCGGCTGAGTGGCAGTAAGAGCGGCCGTTCCTGCTCACTACCACACTTGGAACATTTTTCATTGAATCGCGCCCAATGATTCCAATTTTCATATCATTGGCAAATTTGGAAATTGGGCCTGATGCAACAACAGCTCGGTCATTCATACGTAACAGGAAAAGTAATAGTCCAAACACTGACCGTGGAGAACGCCTTCACAAACTTTCTTCCAACTTGAAAAACATCCATCAGCAACTACTCTCCACTTCCTGTCACTCAGCCAGTCCTGTATCCATGTTTTAATCTCTTTTAATCCAAGAGCTGCAACTTTGCTCACAAATGTGCTTTTTAAAAATTAATTTAATGGATGTGGGCATCACTGTTTGGGCCAGAATTTATTACCCATCCCTAGCTGCCCTTCAGAACAAAGAAACATCCAGCACAGGAACAGGCTCTTCGGCCCTCCAAACCTAACCCGATCATGATACCCTAACCAAAATAAAACCTGCTGCCCTTACTCGGTCCGTATCCCTCTATTTCCTCCCGATTTATGGACCCATCCAGATGCTTCTTCAATGTTGCTAATGTGCCTTCTTCCACCACATTCTATAGCCAGCGCGTTCCAGGCACCCACCACTCTCTGCGTGAAAAACTTACCCCACACATCTCCCTTAAACACTCCCCCCTCACCTTGAACCTGTGCCCCTTGCAATTAACACATCCACCCTTGGAAAAAGCCTCTGACTATCCACCCTGTCTGTGCCTCTCATAATTTTGCAGACCTCTATCAGGTCTCCCCTCAGCCTCCGTCTTTCCAGTGAAAACAATCCTGGTTTATTCAACCACTCCTCATAGCCAACAGCCTCGAGGCAACATCCTGGTGAACCTTCTGTGCAATCTCTCCAAAGCTTCCACATCCTTCTGATAATGTGGTGACCAGAACTGCACGCAATACTCTAAATGCAGCCTAACCAAGGTTTTCTACAGCTGCAACATGATTTCCCAGCTCCTGTACTCAATGCCCCGGCTGATGAATGCAAGCATACCATATGCCTTCTTTATCACATTGGCCACCTGTGTTGCCACTTTTAGGGAACTGTGGACCTGCACGCCCAGATCCCTCTGTATGTTAATGTTCCGAAGGATTCTGCCATTTACAGTATAATTCTACCTAGATTTGATCCTCCAAAATACATCACCTCGCATTTGTCCAGATTAAACTCCGGTAGCACAGTGGTTAGCACTGTTGCTTCACAGCGCCAGTCACCCGAGTTTGATTCCCGGCTTGGGTCACTGTTTGTGCGGAGTCTGCACGTTCTCCCCGTGTCTGCGTGGGTTTCCTCTGGGTGCTCCGGTTTCCCCCCACAAGTCAATAAAGATGTGTTTATTAGGTGAATTGGACATTCTGAATTCTCCCTCTGTGTACCCGAACAGGCGCCGGAATGTGGCGACGAGGGGCTTTTCACAGTAACTTCATTGCAGTGTAAATGTAAGCCTACTTGTGACAATAATAAAGATTATTATTACATTTTGGTCACAAATAGACATTTAGTGTACAGTGTGGTGTGTTCGACCACAGTTTGCCTGTTAATTTATATGTATCTCAAATTAACCCAGAATGTTAAAGTATAAAATAAATATTGTTAACTATTTCATCTTTTCCGACCAATTATTTTTGTTTGTTTCAATCCAGTAGAATCTTACGGCTTTACTCACTTAGTAAACGTCTCATGTCTCAAATTTTGTTTACTTTAAACAAAATACACTTGATCCTAACCAGACCTTCCCGATAGGCCTGGCCAGGGGTGGCAACAATTCATAGCAATGGTTTTCACCAAAACAGCCTACAGTCGCATTCTTACAATTGGAAACATAGAAAATAGGAGCAAGAGGAGTCCATTCGATCCTTCGAACCTATTCCACAATTTATTAAGATCATGGCTGAGGGGACGTCCTGGGAGGGGGTGGGGAGAGGGGGGGGGGAGGGGGGACTGCCTGGGAGGGTGGATGAGCAAGAGATAACATGAAGGGTTGGGGAAACTGGCACGTACGGGTGAGGGCCAGTGTACAAAGCTGTGTAAATATATCATTTTGCCGTGTATATATCTTGCTCTGCGCGATTTCTCGTTTTTTTTTGTTACGAGGGGGGGGTTATTGTTTGTAAGGGAGAAAAATTGTGTTAAAAAACTTTAATAAATATATATATATTTTTTAAAATATCATGGCTGATCATCGAGTCAATATCCTAAACCCACCTCCCTGCCCCATATCCTTCGATCCCCTTCTCTCCAAGTGCTATGTCTAACTGCTTCTCGAAAACCTACAATGTTTTGGCCTGAACTATTTTCTGTGGTCGCAGTTTCCACAGGCTCACCACTCTCTGATATTTCTCCTAATCTCTGTCCTAAACGGTCTACTCCGTATCCTCAGACTGTGACCGCTGTTTCTGAACACACCCACCATCGGGAGCATCCTTCGTGCATCTACCCTGTCTAGTCCTGGTGGGATTTTATTGGTTTCTATGAAATCCCCCCTCACTCCTCTGTACTCCAATTAATATAATCCGAACCGACTCAATCACTCCTCATATGTCATTTCCTCATCCCGGGGATTAAACTGGCAAACCTTCGCTGCACTCTGTCTACAGTAAGAAAATCCTTCCTCAGATAAGGAGACCAATACTGCACAAAATGTCGCCTCACCAATGCCCTGTATAATTGCAGCAACACATCCCTGCTCCTGTACTCGAATCCTCTCGCAATGAAGGCCAACATACCATTCTCCTTCTTCACCACCTGCTGCACCTGCCTGCTTACCTTCAGTTACTGTTGTACGAGGACACCCAGGTCTCATTGTACATTGCCTCTCAATTTATAACCATTCAGATAATCATCTCCATTCCTGTTCTTGCCACCAAAATAGATAACCTCACATTTACCCATTATATACGGCATCTGCCATTCATTCGTCCACTCACTCAACTTGTCCAAATCACATTGAAGGATCTCTGCATCCTCCTCACAGCTCACCCTCCCACCTAGCTTTGTATCACCTGCAAATATGGAGGTATGACAATTTGTTCCCTCATCTAAATCATTAATATGTATTGTGAATAGCTGGGGTCCCAGCACTGACCCCTGCGGTATCACACTTGTCACTGCCTGCCAATTGGAATGATACCCTTTCATTCCGACTCTTTTTTTCCTGTCTGCCAACCAGTTTCCTGTCCATCTCAATACTCTACCCCGAATCCCATGCGCTTTAAATTTACACACTGAACTCTTATGCGGGACAATGTCAAACGTTTTCTGAAAGTCCAAATAAACTACATCCACTGGCTCCCCCTCATCAACTCTACTAGTTACATCCTCAAAGAATTCTAGTAGATTTGTCAAGCAGAATTTCCCTTCATAAATCCATGATGACTCTGTCCGATCCTGCCACTGTTTGCGAAGTGCTCTGTGTGCATTTTTACCACGGCCACAGGACAGAACACATGGTACCAGGTGATGTGTACAATTTAAGATAACTATAAAGAAGATGGGATGAAGAAGACCGAAGAAAGAATAAAATTAAAATTCCTACACCTACCTGGTAAACCACTGGCAACTGGCACTCAATGCATGGAAAGACTGTCAAATTCGAGATGGAAGGTCTGAAGGCACCTCACCAGCTTCAAGCCACCGGTAATATAGACGAGAATTGGCGTGTTTTTAAGCAGCAATTAAAATTCTATGTTGCAGCGTTGGCCTGCAGGCACAGCCCGACGAGAGGTGCAGTGCATTGCTGCTCATTGTAGCAGGTCCTGAAGCCATCAAAAGTTATAATACCTTTGCGTTCAACAGCGAGGTGGATCGAAAGAACTTTGATGAAGCAATAAAGTATTTTGATCGACATTGCTCCCAGAGGAAAAATGAAACTTTTGAGCGATATATATTTTGCACGCGTACTCAAAAGTCAGGCGAATCGTTCGATAGTTTTCTTTCTTTTTAAAAAAAATTTGGAGTACCCAATTCATTTTTCCAATTGAGGGGCAATTTTAACATGGCCAATCCACCTAGCCTGCACATCTTTTGGTTTGTGGGGGCGAAACCCAAGCAAACACGGGGAGAATGTGCAAACTTCACACGGACAGTAACCCAGAGCCGGGATCGAACCTGGGACTTCAGCGCCGTGAGGATGCAGTGTTAACCACTGTGCCACCGTGCTGCCCCTTCTATGGTTTTCCAACTGACTTGTGGTTGAAGGTGCAGTCATGCAATTTTAATACCTTAAAGTCGTCGATGATCCGCGATCAGATTGTTTTCGGAATTTAATATGACAAGGTTCGCGAGAGGCTATTGAGGGAAGATGAGCTGCAACTAGAAAACACTATCAATATTTGTCATGTACAGCAGATTAGCACGCTCACTCTGAAACATTTTGGCGTCAATGTGGCAGAAGCCACCAGTGCCATAAGCATATTGACGCAGTCAGATAAGAAACGTGATCCCTGTGCAGGCGGCCATTTTAAGCGACCGACAATCGGCCATGGCAAAGTTCTGCATTTGTGAAGGTGTATTTCAAGCGTGGAAGGAAAAATCACTTTACTCGGCAATGTTTTTCACATCCAACAGTGGACCAAACAAGACCAGTTAACTTAATTAACAAGATATATAGCGAAGACCTGGCAGTTGTTGATATGATTTTGACTGAGGACAATTGACCATGGAACAATGGTCAATTCCGTTGATGGTTAATGGCACATTAATAAAACACAATATCAACACGGGAGCGAGGGCCAACATTATCACATTGTCAGCTTTAAAAAGTCTGAAAACTAAACCGAAAATAGTTTGTCAATCAGTATAACTGAAGGACAATAATGGTAATGAGATCACAACGCTAGCAGCGCAGCATGTGAGCTCGAAGTAACGGTAAAAGACAGAACTTACATTTTCCATCGTGGAGACCGAGCGCGAATCGCTCGTAGGATTGGAGGTGTGTGAAGCGCTTGGGCCCGTAAAGCGGACTTACACTGCAGAAAGCATGGTGTCCCGCCAGCATGCATCCTTAGAATCCATCACAAAGAACTTTCCGGAGATATCTCAAGGCTTTGGCGCTCTGCCTTTTCTGTACCGCAACCATTTTAAGGAGAACGCAAAGCCAGTCATTCACGCGCTGAGACGTGTACCAGCTCCATTGAAGGTCAGATTGAAGGCCGAGTGAGACAGAATGATGGTTCTAGGAATCATCAAACGTGAAGAGGAACCTGCTGACTGGGTTAACTCGATGGTGTGAGTCATATCTGTAGGTTTATGATATAAATCGACCCAAAGAACTCAACCTTAAAGTCAAGAGAGAGCACTACCCGATTCCAAAACAAAGAACAAAGAAATGTGCAGCAAAGGAACAGGCCCTTCGGCCCTCCAGGCCCGTGCCGACCATGCTGCCCGACTAAACTACAATCTTCTACACTTCCTGGGTCCGTATCCCTCTGTTCCCATCCTATTTATGTATTTGTCAAGATGTCCCTTAAATGTCACTATCGTCCCTGCTTCCACCACCTCCTCCGGTAGCGAGTTCCAGGCACCCACTACACTCTGTAAAAAACTTGCCTCGTACATCTCCTC
This sequence comes from Scyliorhinus torazame, assembly GCF_047496885.1. Taxonomy (NCBI): domain Eukaryota; kingdom Metazoa; phylum Chordata; class Chondrichthyes; order Carcharhiniformes; family Scyliorhinidae; genus Scyliorhinus; species Scyliorhinus torazame. The sequence goes on from NC_092709.1 coordinate 368,359,934, forward strand.
TAAACCTTGCCCCTCGCACCTTTAACCAATGCCCCCTAGTAATTGACCCCTCTACCCTGGGAAAAAGTCTCTAACTATGCACTCTGTCTGTGCCCCTCATAATTTTGTAGACCTCTATCAGGTCGCCCCTCAACCTCCGTCATTCCAGTGAGAACAAAATAAATGTTTATTCAACCTCTCATCACAGCTAATGCCCTCCATACCAAGTGCACTCAGTAAGCATTGCGCAGGTCAAAGATACACAGCCTGAGTGAGTGAGACACATTCAGAGTGGGAATTTGAAACTTGGTAATTTGGTGCAGTGAGGTAACCAGGAAAGGTAAGTGGTTAATCTAATTCTGTTGTTTTTCAGTCAAATGTGCAGTGTAGATTAGTGTCTGATTGGCTGAAGCTGCCCCCACCCTAATTGCTGAGAGGCAGTTATCTGGCAGTCACCTGAGGCCTGTTAAGGGGCACAAAGGTACACATTGTATACTTATCTTTGAAGTTTTAGTGTGAGTCATCCTAAAGTCTGTATATAAGACAGACAGAAAGCACATGAAGTAAGCGTTGCGCTGGTCAAAGAGACACAGCCTGAGTGAGTGAGACACATCCAGAGTGGGAATTTGAAACTTGGTAATTTGGTGCAGTGAGGTAATTTGGTGCAGAGTGGGAGAAGGTGCTTTGTCCCTACTGTTTTGTTCTCTCTCTTTCTTCTGGCCTGTAACTTTTAATCAGCAGGGAGAGAACCTGAGAGCATCTGAGACCCTCAGAAGGTAAGTAAGTGGTCTTTACTCATTTTTACTTTTATTACATTTTCAAAGTGTGTGTGTGGGGTGGGGGGGGGGGGGGGGGGGGCTGAAGTGACAGCACAGAAAATCTGTGACCTTATTGGCTGGTTGGGAATCTACACTAAATTTAAAAAATTAAGCATTGGTAAACAAATTAAACATAAACACATAATTATAATTTAGAGGGGTATCTAAGCTAGAGATCGGAGAGTACTGTATTTAGCTTTCACATTTATAGTAGAAATCTAGTGCTTGGAAACATATAGTTAACAGTAACTTTTAAAAAAACTTTTAACTTTAATTTACCAATTAATTGACGCAATATCAGTTAGAGGGGTGCAGTGCTCTGACTGTGAGTTGTAGCAGGTCCGGGAGGCTTCCAGCATCCCAGATGGCTTCATCTGCAGAAAGTGCACCCAACTGGAGCTCCTCACAGACCGCATGGTTCGGTTAGAGCAGCAATTGGACGCACTTAGGAGCATGCAGGTGGTGGAAAGCGTCATAGATCGCAGTTATATAAATGTGGTCACACCCAAGATGCAGGCAGAGAAATGGGTGACCACCAGAAAGGGCAGGCAGTCAGTACAGGAATCCCCTCTGGTTTTCCTCCTCTCAAACCCCCTTTGGATACTGTCGGGGGGATAGCCTATCAGGGGAAAACAGCAGCAGCCAGAGCAGTGGCACCACGGCTGGCTCTGATGTTCAGAAGGGAGGGTCAAAGCGCAGAAGAGCAATAGTCATAGGGGACGCAATAGTCAGGGGCACAGATAGGCGCTTCTGTGGACATGAAAGAGACTCCAGGATGGTATGTTGCCTCCCTGTTGCTAGGGTCCAGGATGTCACCGAACGGGTAGAGGACATCCTGAAGGGGGAGGGCAAACAGGCAGAGGTTGTTGTACATATTGGTACATAGGCAGGAAGCGGCATGAGGTCCTGCAGCAGGAGTTCAGGGAGCTAGGCAGAAAGTTAAAAGATCTCGGGATTACTCCCTGTGCCACGTGCCAGTGAGGCTAGAAATAGGAAGATAGAGCAGCTAAACACGTGACTAAACAGCTGGTGTAGGAGGGATGGTTTCCGTTATCTGGACCACTGTGAGCTCTTCCTGGGCAGGTGTGACCTATATAAGAAGGACGGGTTGCATCCAAACTGGAGAGGCATAAATATCCTGGCCGCGAGGTTTGCTAGTGTCACACGGGAGGGTTTAAACTAGTATGGCAGGGGGGGTGGGCATGGGAGCAATAGGTCAGAAGGTGAGAGCATTGAGGGAGAACTAGGGAATAGGGCCAGTATGGCTCTGAGGCAGAGCAGACAGGGAGAAGTTGCTGAACACAGCGGGTCTGGTGGCCTGAAGTGCATATGTTTTAATGCAAGAAGTATTACGGGTAAGGCAGATGAACTTAGAGCTTGGATTAGTACTTGGAACGATAATGTTGTTGCCATTACAGAGACCTGGTTGAGGGAAGGGCAGGATTGGCAGCTAAATGTTCCAGGATTTAGATGTTTCAGGCGGGATAGAGAGGGATGTAAAAGGGGTGGCGGAGTTGCGCTACTGGTTAGGGAGAATATCACAGCTTTACTATGGGAGGACACCTCAGAGGGCAGTGAGGCTATATGGGTAGAGATTAGGAATAAGAAGGGTGCAGTGACAATGTTGGGGGTTTACTACAGGCCTCCCAACAGCCAGTGGGAGATAGAGGAGCAGATAGGTAGACAGATTTTGGAAAAGAGTAAAAACAACAGGGTTGTGGTGATGGGAGACTTCAACTTCCTCAGTATTGACTGGGACTCACTTAGTGCCAGGGGCTTAGAAGGGGCAGAGTTTGTAGGGAGCATTCAAGAGGGCTTCTTAAAACAATATGTAGACAGTACAACTAGGGAAGGGGCTGTACTGGACCTGGTATTGGGGAATGAGCCTAGCCAGCTGGTAGAAGTTTCAGTAAGGGAGCATTTCGGGAACAGTGACCAAAATTCAGTAAGTTTTAATGTGCTGGTGGACGAGGATAAGAGTGGTCCTAGGGTGAATGTGCTAAATTGGGGGAAGGCTAATTATAACAATATTAGGCGGGAACTGAAGAACCTAGATTGGGGGCGGTGTTCGAGGGTAAATCAACATCTGACATGTGGGAGGCTTTCAAGTGTCAGTTGAAAGGAATTCAGGACCGGCATGTTCCTGTGTGGAAGAAGGATAAATAGAGCAATTTTCGGGAACCTTGGATAACGAGAGATATTGTAGGCCTCATCAAAAAGGAAAAGGAGGCATTTGTCAGGGCTAAAAGGCTGGGAACAGACAAAGCCTGTGTGGAATATAAGGAAAGTAGGAAGGAACTTAAGCAAGAAGTCAAGAGGGCTAGAAGTGGTCACGAAAAGTCATTGGCAAATAGGGTTAAGGAAAATCCCAAGGCTTTTTACACGTACATAAAAAGCAAGAGGGTAGCCAGGGAAAGGGTTGGCCCACTGAAGGATAGGCAAGGGAATCTATGTGTGGAGCCAGAGGAAATGGGCGAGGTACTAAATGAATACTTTGCATCAGTATTCACCAAAGAGAAGGAATTGGTAGCTGTTGAGTCTGGAGAAGGGTGTGTAGATAGCCTGGGTCACATTGAGATCCAAAAAGAAGAGGTATTGGGCGTCTTGAAAAATATTAAGGTAGATAAGTCCCCAGGGCCTGATGGGATCTACCCCAGAATATTGAAGGAGCCTAGTGAGGAAATTGCAGAGGCCTTGACAGGAATCTGGATCTTCACTGTCTTCAGGTGATGTCCCGGAGGACTGGAGAATAGCCAATGTTGTTCCCCTGTTTAAGAAGGGTAGCAAGGATAATCCAGGGAACTACAGGCCGGTGAGCCTTCCGTCAGTGGTAGGGAAATTACTGGAGAGAATTCTTCAAGACAGGATCTACTCCCATTTGGAAGCAAATGGACGTATTAGTGAGAGGCAGCACGGTTTTGTGAAGGGGAGGTCGTGTCTCACTAACTTGATAGAGTTTTTCGAGGAGGCCACAAAGATGATTGATGCAGGTAGGGCAGTGGATGTTGTCTATGTGGACTTCAGTAAGGCCTTTGAAAAGGTCGCTCATGGTAGACTAGTACAAAAGGTGAAGTCACACGGGATCAGGGGTGAGCTGGCAAGGTGGATACAGAACTGGCTAGGTCATAGAAGGCAGAGAGTAGCAATGGAAGGATGTTTTTCTAATTGGACGGCTGTGACCAGTGGTGTTCCGCAGGGATCACTGCTGGGACCTTTGCTGTTTGTAGTATATATAAATGATTTGGAGGAAAATGTAACTGGTCTGATTTGTAATTTTGCAGACGACACAAAGGTTGGTGGAATTGTGGATAGCGATAAGGACTGTCAGAGGCTACAGCAGGAATTAGGTTGTTTGGAGACTTGGGCGGAGAGATGGCAGATGGGGTTTAATCCGGACAAATGTGAGGTAATGCATTTTGGAAGGTATAATGCAGGTAGAGAATACACAGTGGATGGTAGAACCCTCAAGAGTATTGAATGTCAGAGAGATCTAGGTGTGCAGGTCCACAGGTCACTGAAAGGGGCAACACAGGTGGAGAAGGTAGTCAAGAAGGCATACGGCATGCTTGCCTTCATTGTCCGGGGCGTTGGGTGTAAGAATTGGCAAGTCATGTTGCAGCTGTATAGAACCTTAGTTAGGCCACACTTGGAGTATAGTGTTCAATTCTGGTCACCACACTACCAGAAGGATGTGGAGGCTTTAGAGAGGGTGCAGAAGAGATTTACCAGAATGTTGCCTGGTATTGAGGGCAGTAGCTTTGAGGAGCGGTTGAATAAACTTGGTTTGTTCTCACTGGAACGGCGGAGGTTGAGGGGCGACCTGATAGAGGTATACTAAATTATGAGGGGCATAGACAGAGTGGATAGTCAGAGGCTTTTCCCCAGGGTAGAGGGGTCAACTACTAGGGGGCATAGGTTTAAGGTGTGAGGGGCAAGGTTTAGAGTACATATATGAGGCAAATTCTTTACACAGAGGGTAGTGGGTGCCTGGAACCCGCTTTCGGAGGAGGTGGTGGAAGCAGGGACGATAGTGACATTTAAGGGGCATCTTGACAAATACATGAATAGGATGGGAATAGAGGGATACGGACCCAGGAAGTGTAGAAGATTGTAGTTTAGTCGGGCAGCATGGTCGTCACGGGCTTGGAGGGCCGAAGGGCCTGTTCCTGTGCTGTACTTTTCTTTGTTCTTTGTTCTTTGTTCTAACATCCTGGTAAATCTCTTCTGCACCCTCTCTAAAGCCTCCACATCCTTCTGGTAGTGTGGCGACCAGAATTGAACACTATACTCCAAGTGTGGCCTAACTAAGGTTCTATACAGCTGCAATATGACCTGCCAATTTTTATACTCAATGCCCCGGCCAATGAAGGCAAGCATGCCGTATGCCTTCTTGACTACCTTCTCCACCTGTGTTGCCCCTTTCAGTGACCTGTGGACCTGTACACCGAGATCTCTCTGACTTTCAACACTCTTGAGGGTTCTACCATTCACTGTATATTCCCTACCTGTATTAACCTTCCAAAATGCATGACCTCACATTTGTCCGGATTAAACTCTATCTGCCATCTCTCCGCCCAAGTTTCCAAACGATCTAAATCCTGCTGTATCCTCCGACAGTCCTCATCGCTATCCGCAATTCCACCAACCTGTGTGTCTTCCGCAAACTTACTAACGGGAGGAAATAACATGCAAGCTGGCTGGAGTGATACATTTCAGAAAGTTAAATGGCAGCTTTTACTGGACAAAGAGACCACAAAGCTGTGTATATTTAACACACCCTTTGGGCGCTAATGTTTCCTTCGGATGCCATTTGGCTTAATTTCTGCATCAGTAGTCTTCCATGGTGCCATGGAGCACATAGTTGAAGGGTTACCAGCTCATGACGATGAAGCTCCAACCCTTCGATTGTGACCTAATCTCCACACCAGGCACACATCTCATTGTCGCTGACACACTTTCTCGAGCCACGTGTGTGAAAGAGGTACACCTGGTTAATGAGGATGTGCAAGCCCACGTCACTGCATCTCTTCCAGTCTCTGATGAGACGTTGTACCTAATAAAGGAAGAAACAGCCAAGGGCACACAAGTAATAAGGTATCTCCACGAGGGACGGCCTCAGGGTTCCTGCTCGGGCTATCACAATGTGAGGGCAGAGCTGAGTGAGGTGAATGGATTTCCACAGCGACAGCGCAGGATTGTGCTTCCACAGGATTACGCATTCCTGACTTGTGTCTTGTGGGTGGGGAACAGGCTTTAGGAAGTCAGGAGGTGAGTTACTGTCTGCAGGATTCCCAGTTTCTGCTCTGCCAGCCCGGTTCAGTTTTTGGTCAATGGGAACCCCCAGGATGTTGTTAATGGAGGATTCAGCGATGGTAATGCCTTGAAATGTCAGGGGAAGATGGTTAGCTTCTATCCGGTTGGAAATGTCCATTGCTTGGCACTTGTGTGGTACAAATGTTCATTTCAGTTATCAGGCCAAACCTGGATGCTGCCTTGGTCTTGCTGAATATGAACGTGGACTGCGTCAGTATCTGAGGGGTTGTGGAAGTTGCTGGACAGTGTGCAGTCATCAGGGAACATCCTTATCTCTGACCTTACGGAGGTTATTGAGGAAGCAGTTGAAGATGTTTGAGCCGAGGACCATCCTGAGGACCTCCTCCTGCGATGTCCAGACTGGGAAATTGGTCTCCAGCATCACAAACATTTTCCGTTGTGCTGGGGTAACTGATAGGGAAGCAGCAGATACATTGGGTGGCGTTCTCCATCCGGCTAGCCCTGTTTTCCAGCACATCCCCGCCGGGAGCGGGATTCTCCATCCGACCAGCCCTGTTTTCCAGTGCATCCCCACCGGGAGCGGGATTCTCCGTCCGGCCAGCCCGGTTTTCCAGTGCATCCCCGCCGGGATCGGGATTCTCCATCCCGCTAGCCCTGTTTTCCAGCGCATCCCTGCCGGGAGCGGGATTCTCCATCCGGCCAGCCCTGTTTTCCAGCGCATCCCCGCCGGGAGCGGGATTCTCCATCGGCCAGCCCTGTTTTCCAGCGCATCCCCGCCGGGAGCGGGATTCTCCATCCCGCTAGCCCTGTTTTCCAGCTCTCCCCCGCCGGGAGAGGGATTCTCCATCCGGCCAGCCCAGTTTTCCAGCGCATCCCCGCCGGGAGCGGGATTCTCCATCCGACCAGCCCTGTTTTCCGGCACGCCCCCACCGGGAGCGGGATTCCCCATCCGACCAGCCCAGTTTTCCAGCGCATGCCCGCCGGGAGCGGGATTCTCCGTCCGGCCAGCACAGTTTTCCAGCGCATCCCCGCCGGGAGCGGGATTCTCCGTCCGGCCAGCCCAGTTTTCCAGCGCATCCCCGCCGGAAGCGGGATTCCCCATCCGACCAGCCCAGTTTTCCAGCGCATCCCCACCGGGAGCGGGATTCCCCATCCGACCAGCCCAGTTTTCCAGCGCATCCCCACCGGGAGCGGGATTCCCCATCCGACCAGCCCAGTTTTCCAGCGCATCCCCACTGGGAGCGGAATTCTCCATCCAACCAGCCCAGTTTTCCGGCTCTCCCCCACCGGGAGCGGGATTCTCCATCCAACCAGCCCAGTTTTCCGGCTCTCCCCTGCCGGGAGCGGGATTCTCCATCCCGCTAGCCCTGTTTTCCAGCACATACCCGCCGGGAGCGGGATTCTCCATCCGGCCAGCCCAGTTTTCCGGCTCTCCCCCGCCGGGAGCAGGATTCTCCATCCCGCTAGCCCTGTTTTCCAGCACATACCCGCCGGGAGCGGGATTCTCCGTCCAACCAGCCCAGTTTTCCAGCGCATCCCCGCCGGGAGCGGGATTCTCCATCCGGCCAGCCCAGTTTTCCAGCACATCTCAGCCGGGAGCGGGATTCTCCATCCAGCCAGCCCAGTTTTCCAGCACATCTCAGCCGGGAGCGGATTCTCCATCCGGCCAGCCCAGTTTTCCAGCGCATCCCCCCGGGAGCGGGATTCTCCGTCCGGCCAGCCCCGTTTTCCGGCGCATCCCCGCCGGGAGCGGATTCTCTGTCCGACCAGCACAGTTTTCCGGAACTCCCCCGCCGGGAGCGGGATTCTCCATCGGCCAGCCCAGTTTTCCGGCGCATCCCGCCGGGAGCGGATTCTCTGTCCGACCAGCACATTTTTCCGGAACTCCCCCGCCGGGAGCGGGATTCTCCATCGGCCAGCCCAGTTTTCCAGCGCATCCCCACCGCGAGCGGATTCTCTGTCCGACCAGCCCTGTTTTCCAGCACATCCCTGCCAGGAGCGGGATTCTCCATCGGCCAGCCCAGTTTTCCAGCACATCCCCGCCGGGAGCGGGATTCTCCGTCCGACCAGCCCTGTTTTCCAGCGCACCCCCGCCGGGAGCGGATTCTCTGTCCGACCAGCCCTGTTTTCCGGCGCATCCCCGCCGGGAGCGGGATTCCCCATCCGGCCAGCCCAGTTTTCCGGCGCATCCCCGCCGGGAGCGGGATTCCCCATCCGGCCAGCCCAGTTTTCCGGCTCTCCCCCGCCGGGATCGGGATTCTCCTTTCCTGCAGCAGGCCAATGGGGTTCCTCATTGTGGACACCCTGTCGGGAATCCCGCGGATATGGGTGCGCTGCCAGTGAAAGGGAGGATCCCGCTGACAGAGAATCCCCCAGGATCAATAATGTCCCATAAAATACTTTACTGCACAAAATTAGGCCTGATGTGCGTGGGGGTAATGTATCAGCCTGGAGTGTGTATTATTTCAGAAATAGCAAACACACAACAAACAATTCAAATTCAGTTTCTCAAAATGTAACCATTGGGGTAATTTAAGAATCAGTGTTTGGGACAAAGCAATTTACAATCTCGATCAATGACCCAACTGAAAGCCCGAGGTGGGATTGTGCAAGTTTGCTGATGGTTCAAAATGAGGTGAAAAATTAAGCTCTGTGGAGGAGACAAGCGGCTGCAAGAGCGAGTGAGGAAATATTCTATCTGAGGCCAAAGCCAGAAGTTATAAACCTTTCACACAATAATAGCATTACCCCATTCCACTGCCAGCCCCGCCAACCCGGCCCCCACTCAATTTGTTCACCAATTTGAAAGAAATGTGATTAGTTCCATACCCCTTTGTCATGACAGGCGGCGTCACACTGTTTCACTTTGAACACACCCACATCCTGACACTTCGCATTGTAGCAGGCCTGTGAAATTAAAAATAGAGCAATATTGTCACCACAGTGTCTCTGCAATTAGGTTTTATGAATCAGTCAGTCAGCATCAAAATGGTTTGACTCAAAACTCAATAATTAAGAGTCATGGCCGTTTGATTCAAAATATTATTTGGATGAATTGTCGGCACTGGGCTGGAGCAGAATAATGAAGCTTGAGTGAGGCTCTGCATCAGTTCAATAATCCTGGTCCCGTGTCTGTTCTTCTTTTCTGTTTTATTTGTTTTTATATAAGGCGGGAACCGGAAGTTCGACCCGCGGACCTCTGGGAAGTCCCCCCCCCAACCAATAAATTCTGGTGTGGAGATGCCGGCGTTGGACTGGGGTGAGCACAGTAAGAAGTCTTACAACACCAGGTTAAAGTCCAACAGGTTTGTTTCGATGTCACTAGCTTTCGGAGGAGTTCTGGTGGAGAGGAAACCCGAGACACTACACGTGTAGTGTCTCCCACCCGCCCTCCTCCTCTAAACTAATAATAAGACCCATTGGTGTAAGGTAAGTGCCATATTATATTATTAGCATTGTGCAGGTCAAGGATCGGAGGTGGAGGAGCAGTCTCTGTCAGCGAGAGAACCTGAGAACATCTAAGACACTCAGAAGTTAAGAAGGTAAGTAAGTGATTTTTACTTTTATACCTTTTTTCAAATTGTGTGTGTCGGGGGGAAACTGAAGTGACATCACAGAAAAGCTGTGGCCAGAGTGGTTGGTTGGGATTCTACCCTAAATTTTAAAAAAATTTGAGTATTTGGTAACTAATTAAACATAATAACTTAATTATAATTTAGAGGGATATCTAAGCCAGAGATCGGAGAGTATTATAGTTAGCTATCGCATTTCTATTAGAAATCTAGTGCTAGGAAACAGATAGTTGACAGTAACTTTGAAATTTAAAAAAAGTATTTAAAAAAAAAAAACAAATTTTAATTAATTGACGCAATGTCAGTTAGAGGGGTGCTGTGCTCTGACTGTGAGATGTGGCAGGTCCGGGAGGCTTCCAGCGTCCCGGATGGCTTCATCTGCAGAAAGTGCACCCAACTGGAGCTCCTCACAGACCGCATGGTTCGGTTGGAGCAGCAATTGGATGCACTTAGGAGCATGCAGGTGGCGGAAAGCGTCATAGATCGCAGTTATGTAAATGTGGTCACACCCAAGGTGCAGGCAGAGAAATGGGTGACCACCAGAAAGGGCAGGCAGTCAGTGCAGGAATCCCCTGTGGTTGTCCCCCTCTCGAACAGATATACCCCTTTGGATACTGTCGGGGGGGATAGCCTATCAGGGGAAAACAGCAGCAGCCAGAGCAGTGGCACCACGGCTGGCTCTGATGTTCAGAAGGGAGGGTCAAAGCGCAGAAGAGTAATAGTAATAGGGGACTCTATAGTCAGGGGCACAGATAGGCTTTTCTGTGGACGTGAAAGAAACTCCAGGATGGTATGTTGCCTCCCTGGTGCCAGTGTCCAGGATGTCTCCGAACGGGTAGAGGGAATCCTGAAGGGGGAGGGCAAACAGGCAGAGGTCGTTGTACATATTGGTACTAACGACATAGGCAGGAAGGGGCATGAGGTCCTGCAGCAGGAGTTCAGGGAGCTAGGCAGAAAGTTAAAAGACAGGACCTCGAGGGTTGTAATCTCGGGATTACTCCCTGTGCCACGTGCCAGTGAGGCTAGAAATAGGAAGATAGAGCAGATAAACACGTGGCTAAACAGCTGGTGTAGAAGGGAGGGTTTCCATTATCTGGACCACTGGGAGCACTTCCGGGGCAGGTGTGACCTGTATAAGAAGGACGGGTTGCATCTAAACCGGAGAGGCATAAATATCCTTGCCGCGAGGTTTGCTGGTGTCACACGGGAGGGTTTAAACTAGTATGGCAGGGGGGTGGGCATGGGAGCAATAGGTCAGAAGGTGAGAGCATTGAGGGAGAACTAGGGAATAGGGACAGTGTGGCTCTGAGGCAGAGCAGACGGGGAGAAGTTGCTGAACACAGCGGGTCTGGTGGCCTGAAGTGCATATGTTTTAATGCAAGGAGCATTACGGGTAAGGCAGATGAACTTAGAGCTTGGATTAGTACTTGGAACTATGATGTTGTTGCCATTACAGAGACCTGGTTGAGGGAAGGGCAGGATTGGCAGCTAAACGTTCCAGGATTTAGATGTTTCAGTTGGGATAGAGGGGGATGGAAAAGGGGAGGCGGAGTTGCGCTACTTGTTCGGGAGAATATCACAGCTGTACTGCGGGAGGACACCTCAGAGGGCAGTGAGGCTATATGGGTAGAGATCAGGAATAAGAAGGGTGCAGTCACAATGTTGGGGGTATACTACAGGCCTCCCAACAGCCAGCGGGAGATAGAGGAGCAGATAGGTAGACAGATTTTGGAAAAGAGTAAAAACAACAGGGTTGTGGTGATGGGAGACTTCAACTTCCCCAATATTGACTGGGACTCACTTAGTGCCAGGGGCTTAGACGGGGCGGAGTTTGTAAGGAGCATCCAGGAGGGCTTCTTAAAACAATATGTAGACAGTCCAACTAGGGAAGGGGCGGTACTGGACCTGGTATTGGGGAATGAGCCTGGCCAGGTGGTAGATGTTTCAGTAGGGGAGCATTTCGGTAACAGTGACCACAATTCAGTAAGTTTTAAAGTACTGGTGGACAAGGATAAGAGTGGTCCGAGGATGAATGTGCTAAATTGGGGTAAGGCTAATTATAACAATATTAGGCGGGAACTGAAGAACATAGATTGGGTGCGGATGTTTGAGGGCAAATCAACATCTGACATGTGGGAGGCTTTCAAGTGACAGTTGAAAGGAATACAGGATCGGCATCTTCCTGAGAGGAAGAATGAAAAATACGGCAATTTTCGGGAACCTTGGATGACGAGTGATATTGTAGGCCTCGTCAAAAAGAAAAAGGAGGCATTTGTCAGGGCTAAAAGGCTGGGAACAGACGAAGCCTGCGTGGAATATAAGGAAAGTAGGAAGGAACTTAAGCAAGGAGTCAGGAGGGCTAGAAGGGGTCACGAAAAGTCATTGGCAAATAGGGTTAAGGAAAATCCCAAGGCTTTTTACACATACATAAAAAGCAAGAGGGTAGCCAGGGAAAGGGTTGGCCCACAGAAGGATAGGCAAGGGAATCTATGTGTGGAGCCAGAGGAACTGGGCGAGGTATAAATGAATACTTTGCATCAGTATTCACCAAAGAGAAGGAATTGGCAGATGTTGAGTCTGGAGAAGGGTGTGTAGCTAGCCTGGGTCACATTGTGATCCAAAAAGACGAGGTGTTGGGTGTCTTAAAAAATATTAAGGTAGATAAGTCCCCAGGGCCTGATGGGATCTACCCCAGAATACTGAAGGAGGCTGGAGAGGAAATTGCTGAGGCCTTGACAGAAATCTTTGGATCCTCGCTGTCTTCAGGGGATGTCCCGGAGGACTGTAGAATAGACAATGTTGTTCCTCTGTTTAAGAAGGGTAGCGAGGATAATCCCGGGAACTACAGGCCGGTGAGCCTTACTTCAGTGGTAGGGAAATTACTGGAGAGAATTCTTCGAGACAGGATCTACTCCCATTTGGAAGCAAATGGACGTATTAATGAGAGGCAGCACGGTTTTGTGAAGGGGAGGTCGTGTCTCACTAACTTGATAGAGTTTTTCGAGGAGGTCACTAAGATAATTGATGCAGGTAGGGCAGTAGATGTTGTCTATATGGACTTCAGTAAGGCCTTTGACAAGGTCCCTCATGGTAGACTAGTACAAAAGGTGAAGTCACACGGGATCAGGGGTGAGCTGGCAAGGTGGATACAGAACTGGCTAGGCCATAGAAGGCAGAGAGTAGCAATGGAGGGATGCTTTTCTAATTGGAGGGCTGTGACGAGTGGTGTTCCACAGGGATCAGTTCTGGGACCTTTGCTCTTTGTAGTATATATAAATGATTTGGAGGAAAATGTAACTGGTCTGATTAGTAAGTTTGCAGACGACACAAAGGTTGGTGGAATTGCGAATAGCGATGAGGACTGTCGGAGGATACAGCAGGATTTAGATTGTCTGGAGACTTGGGCGGAGAGATGGCAGATGGAGTTTAATCCGGACAAATGTGAGGTAATGCATTTTGGAAGGTCTAATGCAGGTAGGGAATATACAGTGAATGGTAGAACCCTCAAGCGTATTGTTGAAAGTCAAAGAGATCTAGGAGTACAGGTCCACAGGTCATTGAAAGGGGCAACACAGGTGGAGAAGGTAGTCAAGAAGGCATACAGCATGCTTGCCTTCATTGGCCGGAGCATTGAGTATAAGAATTGGCAAGTCATGTTGCAGCTGTATAGAACCTTAGTTAGGCCACACTTGGAGTATAGTGTTCAATTCTGGTCGCCACACTACCAGAAGGATGTGGAGGCTTTAGAGAGGGTGCAGAAGAGATTTACCAGAATGTTGCCTGGTATGGAGGGCATTAGCTATGAGGAGCGATTGAATAAACTCGGTTTGTTCTCACTGGAACGAAGGAGGTTGAGGGGAGACCTGATAGAGGTATACAAAATTATGAGGGGCATAGACAGAGTGGATAGCCAGAGGCTTTTCCCCAGGGTAGAGGGGTCAATTACTAGGGGGCATAGGTTTAAGGTGAGAGGGGCAAGGTTTAGAGTAGATGTACGAGGCAAGTTTTTTACCCAGAGGGTAATGGGTGCCTGGAACTCGCTACCGGAGGAGGTAGTGGAAGCAGGGACGATAGGGACATTTAAGGGGCATCTTGACAAATACATGAATAGGATGGGAATAGAGGGATACGGACTCCGGAAGTGCAGAAGATTTTAGTTTAGACAGGCAGCATGGTCGGCACGGGCTTGGAGGGCCGAAGGGCCTGTTCCTGTGCTGTACATTTCTTTGTTCTTTGTTCTTTGTTAATAGATGCTGCCACATGCATTCATTTCATAATATAGGCAGAAAAAGTTCCCTGAGCAGCACACAGTCCTGTGGTGGGTCACACATGAGCTTGTCTCTTTAAGGTACAGTGCACTGTGACAAGGGGCAGTGCATCTAAAAACGTTAACTGTGCGAATAAAGGAGCATAGAACATACAGTGCAGAAGGAGGCCATGCGGCCCATCGAGTCTGCACCCACCCACTTAAGCCCTCACTTCAACCCTGTCCCCTTAACCCAATAACCCGTCCTAACCTTTTTGGACACTAAGGGCAATTGATCATGGCCAATCCACCTAAACTATACATCATGGACTGTGGGAGGAAACCAGAGCACCCGGAGGAAACCCACGCACACACGGGCAGAACGTGCAGACTCCACATAGACAGTGACCCAGCGGGGAATCGAAGCTGGGACCCTGGTGCTGTGAAACAACAGTGCTAACCACTATGCTACCGTGCTGCCCTATAAAAGGAAGGGGCGGCCATCTGATTGGTACGTCAGGTGAATCTGTGGAGTCAGAAACAAGGTTAGTCTTTCACATTCATGACCTGTCTCTCTAAAGATATCACGGGCGGAATTCTCCCCCCCCCCCCCCCCCCACAACGCCGGGTGGGAGAATCGCCCGGGCGCCACGCAAGACCCGCCATGCCGTCCCGATGCCCACACGCGATTCTCCCAGCCCCCCCAAACCTGCGCGGCGACAAACACAGCTGGCCGCTGGGAGGATCGCCGCTCGCCGCTTGCTGGCTCGGATGGGCCGAGTGGCCTGCCCAACACGACAGGTTCCCGCTGGCGCTGTCCACACCTGGTCGTTGCCAGCGAGAACAGTGTGGGAACGCTGGCGGGGGGGGGGGCCTGTGGGGGGGCGAGGGGGTTCCTGCATGGTGGTGGGGGGCGGCCTCAAAAGGGGTCTGGTCCACGATCGGTGCCTACCGATCGGCGGGCCGCCCTCTCTGAGGGAGGACCTCCTTTCCTCCGCCGCCCCGCAAGATCCATCCGACATCTTCTTGGAGGACGGCACCCGGCGCATGCGCGGGAAACGTCATTTACGCGACGCCGGTCGCTTCTACGCGGCGCCAAGGCCCGGCGCGCGTAAATGACGCGGCGGTGCTCCTAGCCCCCCGGGGGCGGGAGAATAGGGGGTTGGGAGCGGCCTCCAACGCTGGAGTGATACACTCCAGTTTTCACTCCGGCGTCAGGACTTAGTCTCCCGATGGGAGAATTGCGCCCCACATTTCATGTAAAGTTCACAATCGTAGAAGTTTGAAACAGGTTTTGAAATGAAGACAATTCAGGAGAGATGTGAGGAAGAATTTCTTCGCTCAAAGGGTGGTAGAAGTTTGGAACTAACCTCCACAAACGGCAGTTGTTCATTTTAAATGTGCTACACAGTGAATGGTAGAACCCTCAAGACTATTGACAGTCAGAGAGATCTAGGTGTACAGGACCACAGGTCACTGAAAGGGGCAACACAGGTGGAGAAGGTAGTCAAGAAGGCATACGGCATGCTTGCCTTCAATGGCCTTGGGTAAAAGGGCATTGGGGAAAAAAATTGGCAAGTCATGTTGCAGCTGTATAGAACCTTAGTTAGGCCACACTTGGAGTATAGTGTTCAATTCTGGTCGCCACACTACCAGAAGGATATGGAGGCTTTAGATAGGGTGCAGAAGAGATTTACCAGGATGTTGCCTGGTATGGAGGGCATTAGCTATGAGGAGAGGTTGACTAAACTCGGTTTGTTCTCACTAGAATGACGGAGGTTGAGGGGCGACCTGATAGAGGTCGACAAAATTGTGAGGGGCATAGACCAAGTGGATAGTCAGAGACGTTTTCCCAGGGTAGAGGGGTCAATTACTAGGGGGCATAGGTGTAAGGTGCGAGGGGCAAGGTTTAGAGGAGATGTACGAAGGCAAGTTTTTTTAAATGAAAAATGAAATGAAAATTGCTTATAGTCACATGTAGGCTTCAATGAAGTTACTGTGAAAAGCCCCTAGTTGCCACATTCCGGCGCCTGTTCGGGGAGGCTGGTACGGGAATTGAACCGTGCTGCTGGCCTGCTTGGTCTGCTTCAAAAGCCAGCAATTTAGCCCAGTGTGCTAAACCAGCTTTTTTTACACAGAGGGTAGTGGGTGCCTGGAACACGCTGCCGAAGGAGGTCGTGGAAGCAGGGATGATGGTGACGTTTGACTTACGGGAGCAGAGAGGAGCGGACCTGCCCCGGACACTGCTGCACTGGGAGAAGATAAAGGCAGCGCCAGGCTCGAGGCCTTCACTTACCTTCCGGGAGCAGAGAGGAGTGGACCTGCCCCGGACACTGCTTCAGGGGAGAGGATAATGGCAGCGCCAGGCTCGAGGCCTTCACTTACCTTCACTTACCTTCCGGGAGCAGACCTTCCGTAGTTCCGCACACATGAGTGCGGCCTGAACCTGGACCTGGGATTCATGTCGCATTACATTCATCCCCCACCATCTGGCCTGCGAAATCCTACCAACTGTCCTGGCTTGACACAATTCACACCTCTTTAACCTGGGGTTACCCCATCTCTGGATCTGTAAAGATTTAATCACCTGCTAATGCTCGCATTCCAAGCATTATCTGGCATCTTTGAATTTGTCTGTATATATGTTTCTGGAACACACCTCTTCATTCACCTGAGGAAGGAGCAGCGCTCCGAAAGCTAGTGATTCGAAACAAACCTGTTGGACTTTAACCTGGTGTTGTAAGACTTCTTACTGTGCTCACCCCAGTCCAACGCCGGCATCTCCACATCATATCTTCCATGAGCAGAGAGGAGCGGACCTGTGCGGGACACTGCGTGGGACACTGCACGGGACACTGCGTGGGACACTGCACGGGTCACTGCACGGGACACTGCATGGGACACTGCACGGGACACTGCACGGGACACTGCGTGGGACACTGCGCGGGACACTGCGTGGGACACTGCGTGGGACACTGCGTGGGACACTGCACGGGACACTGCACGGGACACTGCATGGGACACTGCACGGGACACTGCGTGGGACACTGCACGGGACACTGCACGGGACACTGCACGGGACACTGCACGGGACACTGCGTGGGACACTGCGCGGGACACTGCGTGGGACACTGCGTGGGACACTGCGTGGGACACTGCACGGGACACTGCACGGGACACTGCACGGGACACTGCATGGGACACTGCACGGGACACTGCACGGGACACTGCACGGGACACTGCACGGGACACTGCGTGGGACACTGCACGGGACACTGCACGGGACACTGCACGGGACACTGCATGGGACACTGCACGGGACACTGCATGGGACACTGCATGGGACACTGCACGGGACACTGCGCGGGACACTGCGTGGGACACTGCACGGGACACTGCATGGGACACTGCATGGGACACTGCATGGGACACTGCACGGGACACTGCGTGGGACACTGCGTGGGACCTGCACGGGACACTGCACGGGACACTGCATGGGACACTGCACGGGACACTGCACGGGACACTGCGTGGGACACTGCGTGGGACACTGCGCGGGACACTGCGTGGGACACTGCGCGGGACACTGCACGGGACACTGCGTGGGACACTGCGTGGGACACTGCACGGGACACTGCGTGGGACACTGCGTGGGACACTGCGTGGGACACTGCGTGGGACCTGCACGGGACACTGCGTGGGACACTGCGCGGGACACTGCATGGGACACTGCATGGGACACTGCACGGGACACTGCGTGGGACACTGCGTGGGACCTGCACGGGACACTGCGTGGGACACTGCACGGGACACTGCGTGGGACCTGCACGGGACACTGCGTGGGACACTGCGCGGGACACTGCACGGGACACTGCATGGGACACTGCACGGGACACTGCATGGGACACTGCACGGGACACTGCGTGGGACACTGCGCGGGACACTGCACGGGACACTGCACGGGACACTGCACGGGACACTGCACGGGACACTGCGCGGGACACTGCGTGGGACACTGCGTGGGACACTGCGCGGGACACTGCGTGGGACACTGCGTGGGACACTGCGCGGGACACTGCGTGGGACACTGCGTGGGACACTGCACGGGACACTGCACGGGACACTGCGTGGGACCTGCACGGGACACTGCGTGGGACACTGCGCGGGACACTGCACGGGACACTGCATGGGACACTGCACGGGACACTGCGTGGTACACTGCGTGGGACACTGCGTGGGACACTGCGCGGGACACTGCGTGGGACACTGCGTGGGACACTGCACGGGACACTGCACGGGACCTGCACGGGACACTGCGTGGGACACTGCGCGGGACACTGCACGGGACACTGCATGGGACACTGCACGGGACACTGTGCGGGACACTGCGTGGGACACTGCACGGGACACTGCGCGGGACACTGCGTGGGACACTGCGTGGGACACTGCATGGGACACTGCGCGGGACACTGCACGGGACACTGCATGGGACACTGCGTGGGACACTGCATGGGACACTGCACGGGACACTGCGTGGGACACTGCGCGGGACACTGCACGGGACACTGCATGGGACACTGCACGGGACACTGCGTGGGACACTGCACGGGACACTGCACGGGACACTGCACGGGACACTGCGTGGGACACTGCGCGGGACACTGCGTGGGACACTGCATGGGACACTGCACGGGACACTGCACGGGACACTGCGCTGCAGGTAGGACAGCTGCAAAATTGAAAAAAACCTGGTAAAGTGATGTCACAGGAGACTGTGATCTGATTGGCTGAAAGGCAGACTGGGCTAAATTTGAATATTTGTGGAGTTACGAGTTTTAATTTGATTGAAATGACTATTTTTAGGTTGATTTGAATTACTATTTCTTTCTTAATTTTTAAATCTCACTTAAATAACTATTTTTGATTGATTTAAATTACTATTTTTAAGTTGATTTAAATAACTTTTTAAATTTTAATTAAGTAACTAGTTATTTTGTTGTATGATCAAGCAAGATAAATACTCAGGGATAAAGCTAATTAAATAGTACATGGGGATTGGATTTAATCTGACACAAAAACATCTTTCTCAAGTTTAATTTTAAAGGTTTAATTTAAAGGAATAATTCATGGCAGGACAGCTCCAAGGTGTGGTCTGCTCCTCTTGCTCCATGTGGCAGGCTGGGGTCAGTTCCAGTCCCCAGGGCCAGCATGTGTGCAGGAGGTGGCTCCAGTTACAGCTCCTGGAAGCTCGAGTTTCAGAGCTGGAGTGGCAGCTGGAGACACTGTGGAGCATCCACGAGTTGGAGAGCATTGTGGATAGCACGTATAGAGAGGTGGTCACACTGCGGGCTCTGGCTCTGCAGGCAGGAAGGAAATGGGTGACCACCAGACAGAGCAAGAGAGTGAGGCAGGTAGTGCAGAAGTCTGCTGTGGCCATTCCCCTGCAGAACAGATATACCGCTTTGGATACAATTAAGGGGAATGACCTCTCAGGGGAAAACAGCAACAGCCAAACTTGTGACACCATGGTTAGTTGTGCTGCAGAGGGGAGGGGTGATAAGTGTGACAGTGCAATAGTTATAGGGGATTCAATTGTAAGGGGAATAGACAGGCATTTCTGTGGCCGCAAACGAGACTCCAGGATAGTATGTTGCCTCCCTGGTGCTTGGGTCAAGGATGTCTCGGAGCGGGTACAGGACATTTTGAAGTGGGAGGGTGAACAGCCAGTGGTCGTGGTACACATCAGTACAAACAACATAGGTAAAAAAAGCAGAATACAGGGAGCTAGGAAGGAAGTTAAGAAATCGAACCTCGAAGGTAGTGATCTCAGGATTACTACCGGTGCCACGTGCTAGTCAGAGTAGAAATGACAGGATATATAGGATGAATACGTGGCTGAAGGGATGGTGTCAGGGGGAGTATTTCAGATTCCTGCGGCATTGGGACCGGTTCTGGGGGAGGTGGGACCTGTACAAACTGGACGGGTTACACCTGGGCAGGACTGGAACTGATGTCCGAGGAGGGCTATTTGCTCGAGCGGTTGGGGAGTGTTTAAACTAATGTGGCAGGGGGATGGGAAACGATGCAGGAAGTTGGAAGGTACTAAAACAAGGGCAGAAACAAAAGGCATTAAGGGGGAAAGTGTAAGGCAGAGAAGCCAGTGTCAAAAATCAAAAAGGGCGACAGTACAAGGTACAGTGACTGAGGGGATCTCAATGAATAGGACCAGGAAAGCTAAAAGGAATAAAACGGGAAGTAAAAACATTAATGGAAAGCGACGCGGCAGGTTGTTACATGACGATATGGGTTTAACGACAAGGAAAATTAGGAGAAATGTTAAGAGGAAAAATAACTTAGGAGAGGCTACTGATCAAGGTGTTAAGATTCAAAACAGAGGTAAAAAAGCCAACATAAGTGTACTTTACCAGAATGCTCGTAGTATTCGGAATACGGTAAATGAGTTGATGGTGCAAATCATCGTGAATGACTATGATTTAGTGGCTATTACTGAAACATGGTTAAAGGATGGTCACGACTGGGAGTGAAATATCCGAGGGTATCTAACTATTCGGAAGGACAGAGTGGATGGTGAGGGAGGTGGTGTAGCTCTGTTATTTAAGGATGACATCTGGGCAACAGTAAGGGATGACATCGATGCTGTGGAGGATAAGGTTGAATCCATTTGGGTGGAAATCAGGAATAGTCAGGCGAAAAAGTCACTGATAGGAGTAGTCCAAAGGGCACCAAATAGTAACATTATGGTGGGACAGGCAATAAACAAAGAAATAACTGATGCATGTAGAAATGGTACAGCAGTTATCATGGGGGATTTTAATCTACATGTCGATTAAGCAGGTCGGTCAAGGCAGCCTTGAGGAGGAGTTTATAGAATGTATCCGTGATAGTTTCCTAGAACAGTTTGTAATGGAACCTACGAGGGAACAAGCAGTCCTAGATCTGGTCCTGTGTAATGAGACAGGATTGATTAATGATCTCATAGTTAGGGATCCTCCCGGATGGAGCGATCATAATATGGCGGAATTTAAAATACAGTTGGAGGGTGAGAAGGTAAAATCAAATTAGTGTTTTGTGCTAAAACAAAGGAGATTACAATGGGATGAGAGAAGAGCTATCTAAGGTAGACTGGGAGCAAAGACATTATGGTGAAACAGTTGAGGAACAGTGAAGAAACTTCCAAGCGATTTTTCACAGTGCTCAGCAAAGGTTTATAGCAACAAAAAGGAAGGACGGTAGAAAGAGGGAAAATCGACCGTGGATATCTAAGGAAATAAGGGAGGGTATCAAATTGGAGGAAAAAGTATACAAAGCGGCAAAGTGTGGTGGGAGACTAGAGGACTGGGAAATCGTCAGGGGGCAACAGAAAGCTACTAAAAAAGCTATAAAGAAGAGTAAGATAGATTATGAGAGTAAACTTGCTCAGAATATAAAAACAGACAGTAAAAGTTTCTACAAATATATAAAGCAAAAAAGAGTGGCTAAGGTAACTATTGGTCCTTTAGAGGATGAGAAGGGAGATTTAATAATGGGAGATGAGGAAATGGCTGAGGAACTGAACAGGTTTTTTGGGTCGGTCTTCACAGTGGAAGACACAAATAACATGCCAGTGACTGATGGAAATGAGGCTATGACAGGTGAGGACCTTGAGAGGATTGTTATCACCAAGGAGGTAGTGATGGGCAAGCTAATGGGGCTAAAGGTAGACAAGTCTCCTGGCCATGATGGAATGCATCCCAGAATGCTAAAAGAGATGGCTAGGGAAATTGCAAATACACTAGTGATAATTTACCAAAATTCACTGGACTCTGGGGTGGTCCCGGCGGATTGGAAATTAGCAAATGTGATACCACTGATTAAAAAAGGAGGTAGGCAGAAAGCGGGTAATTATAGGCCAGTGAGCTTAACTTCGGTAGTCGGGAAGATGCTGGAATCTATCATCAAGGAAGAAATAGCGAGGCATCTGGATGGAAATTGTCCCATTGGGCAGGCGCAGCATGGGTTCATAAAGGGCAGGTCGTGCCTAACTAATTTAGTGGAATTTTTTGAGGACATTACCAGTGCAGTAGATAACGGGGAGTCAATGGATGTGGTATATCTGGATTTCCAGAAAGCCACACAAGAGGTTGCTGCATAAGGTAAAGATGCATGGCATTGAGGGTAAAGTGTTAGCATGGGTAGAGGATTGGTTAATTAATAGAAAGCAAAGAGTCGGGATTAATGGGTGTTTCTCTGGTAGGCAATCAGTAGCTAGTGGTGTCCCTCAGGGATCAGTGTTGGGCCCACAATTGTTCACAATTTACATAGATGATTTGGAGTTGGGGACTAAGTGCAATGTGTCCAAGTTTGCAGACGACACTAAGATAAGTGGTAAAGCAAAAAGTGCAGAGGATACCGGAAGTCTGCAGAGAGGTTGAGTGAATGGGCTAAGGTCTGGCAGATGGAATACAACGTTGACAAATGTGAGGTTATCCATTTTAGTAGGAGTAACAGCAAAAGGGATTATTATTGAAATGATAAAATATTAAAACATGCTGCAGTGCAGAGAGACCTGGATGTGCTAGTGCATGCGTCGCAAAAAGTTGGTTTACAGGTGCAACAGGTGATTAAGAAGGCAAATGGAGTTTTGTCCTGCATTGCTAGAGGAATGGAGTTTAAGACGAAGAAGGTTATGCTGTAATTGTATAAGGTGTTAGTGAGGCCACACCTGGAGTATTGTGTTCAGGTTTGGTCTCCTTACCTGAGAAAGGACGTACTGGCGGTGGAGGATGTGCAGAGGAGATTCACTCGGTGAATCCCTGAGCTGAAGGGGTTGAATTACGAGGAGAGGTTGAGTAGACTGGGACTGTACTCGTTGGAATTTAGAAGGATGCGAGGGGATGTTATAGAAACGTATAAAATTATGAAGGGAATAGATAGGATAGATGCGGGCAGGTTGTTTCCACTGGCGGGTGAAAGCAGAACTAGGGGGCATAGCCTCAAAATAAGGGGAAGTAGAATTAGGAGGAACTTCTTCACCCAAAGGGTTGCGAATCTATAGAATTCCTTGCCCAGTGAAGCAGTAGAGGCTCCTTCATTAAATGTTTTAAGATATTGATAGATAGTTTTTTGAAGAATAAAGGGATTAAGGGTTATGGTGTTCGAGTCGGAAAGTGGAGCTGAGTCCACAAAAGATCAGCCATGATCTCACTGAATGGTGGAGCAGGCTCGAGGGGCCAGATGGCCAACTCCTGGTTCTTATGTTTTTATGTTTAAGGGGCATCTTGACAAATACATGAATAGGATGGGAATAGAGGGATACAGACCCCGGAACTGCAGAAGATTTTAGTTTAGACGGGCAGCATGGTGGGCACGGGCTTGGAGGGCCGCAGGGCCTGTTCCTGTGCTGTACTTTTCTTTGTTCTTTGAGATAGTTAGACTTTTGTTACGCAAAGGTAATAAGGGATACGGTATAAAGGCAGGGGAGACAGTGGCAGAGTGGTATTGCTGCTGGACTAGAGACCCAGAGTCACGCTCTGTGGGTCTGGGTTCAAATCCCACCATAGCTGATGGTGAAATATAAATTAATAATTCAGGAATTAAAAGTCTAAAGTTGACCATGAAACCATTGTTGGATCAAAACATTATTTTTTTTAATTTGTACATGGGATGTGGTCATCGCAGGCAGGGCCAGCATCTATTGCCCAACCCTGAGTCAACCAGATTGCTGTGGGCCTGAAGTCACATGTAGGCCAGACCGGTTAAGGACGGCAGATTTCCCTCCCTAAAGGACATTAGTGAACCCGATGTGTTTTTACACCAATCGACAATGGTTTTATGGCCATCTTTATACATTTTTAATTCCAGATTTTTGTTGAATATTATCATAGAATTTACAGTGCAGAAGGAGGCCATTCGACCCATCGACTCTTGGAAAGAGCACCCTACCCAAGGTTAACAACACCACCCTATCCCCATAACCCAGCAACCCCACCCAACACTAAGGGCAATTTTGGACACTAAGGGCAATTTATCATGGCCAATCCACCTAACCTGCACATCTTTGGACTGTGGGAGGAAACCGGAGCACCCGGAGGAAACCCACGCACACACGGGGAGGATGTGCAGACTCCGCACAGGCAGTGACCCAAGCCGGAATCGAACCTGGGACCCTGGAGCTCTGAAGCAATTGTGCTAACCACAATGCTACCGTGCTGCAAATGTCATCACCTGCCATGCCAGGATTTGAACCCCATGCATGATTCTGGGTCTCTGGGCGCGAGTCTAGTGACAATCCCACTATGCCACTGCCCCCCAGATTCCCTGGGGTTCACTAATGTCCTTTAGGGAAGGAAATTTCTTATCCTTGTCAGGCCTACATGTAACTCCTCTGAAAAATGCTATGATGTGGAGATGCCGGCGTTGGACTGGGGTGGGCACAGTAAGAAGTCTTACAACACCAGGTTAAAGACCAACAGGTTTGTTGAGAATCACTAGCTTTCGGAGCACAGCTCCTTCATCAGTTGAGTGAAGAGGCGGGTTCCACACACTCCTACGGGTTTGTATAAAACGAAAGAGAAAATGCTGGAAAATTTCAGCAGGTCTGGCAGCATCTGTAGGGAGAGAAAAGAGCTAACGTTTCGAGTCCGATGACTCTTTGTCAAAGCTGACAAAGGGTTTATATAAAAGCTAGCTCAATACTCAGACCTGGGAAACGCTCCTGCAGAGGGTCCAGCTGTCTTGTTATTAAGAATGGGAAAAGTGAGATAACCATTGCCTTCGAGGTGGGAGAGGCGGAGAAATCATCAGTAATTGGAGTGGATGCTTCTGAAAAATTTCAGCTTGTTGAAAGGATTCACTTAACCGGTACTTCAGCTGTCCGAGATGAAGAGTCAAGAGAAGACTTAAGTGTTGTGGACAACATCTCCAAAGCTTCCACTGATGCTGAGATATGAGAATCCAGGACAACTACTGATGCTGAAACATCAGAACCCGAGTTAGTCCAAAGAATGGAAACTCAAGCTCGTTTAATTACCGAGAATCTGCCAATGTCTGTCAGAAAACTATAGACCTTATACCAAAACTGAAAAGGACTTGACGCTCCAGAAGGTGAAACAATACCTAAAAGAACGATGGCCTGCTGGATGTAGCTGGCAAATCCAGCCACCAGGCATCAGGGGCGGGATTGAGTCAGTCCAGGCTGGTTTGGAGATGCCGCCCCGACGCAGGTCCACCGATTCTCCGGTGACTGGAGAATCGCCGCCATTGGCACCGACGACGTGGCGCCGGTCGGCAGGCCACTCTCCGCGGCCACCCCTGCCGATTCTCCGCCCGGGATGGGCCGAGTGGCCGCCAAAAAAACCCGAGCCCCGCCGGTGACGTTCACATCTGGTCTTATCCGGCGGGACCTCGGCGTCCATCCTGTCGGGGGCGGCCTGCTGGTGGGGGAAGAGGTGTCCGACCCTGGGGGGGTCCTCCACCATGACCTGGCCCGCGATCGGGGCCTACCGATTGGCTGGTCAGCCTCTCCTGCTGGGGGCCTCTGTAGAGGCCCCTGTAGCCCTATGCCATGTTGCGTCGGGGCCAGCGCGGGGAAGGAAGCTACCGCGCATGCGCATTGGTCACAACATGCATGCACAGACCCGCGGCATCCATTTGATGCCGGTATCAGCAGGCGGAGCAGCATGAGTCGCTCCAATGCCATGCTGGCCTCCATGCTGCACTCAGCGGTCTGATTGTGCTGCCGTTAAACTCTCCAGTTTTTATGACGGCGTCAAAACTCTGCCGTCAGGAGGGAGCAACCCGCCCCTTGTCTTCCACCATAGATTGGGCAGGAACGTTGAGTGAGACAAGAGAAAAAAATAGCAGGGATGCTGTCAATATTTTTCACTTCCTCTCTGGCCACAGGAGAGGTGCCGGGGGACTGGAGAATAGCCAATGTGGTACCATTATTCAAGAATGGAGGATGGGGAAAAACAGGAAACGACAGGCCAGTCAGTGTACCTGAGCGGTGGGGAAACTATTGGAAGCAATTCTGAGAGACAGAATTAATCTGCATTTGGAGAGGCCGGGATTAATCAAGAACAGTCAACATGGTTTTGTTAAGGGGAGATCATGCCTGACCAACTTATAGATCATAGATCATTTACAGTGCAGAAGGAGACCATTCGGCCCATCGAGTTTCCACCGACCCTTGGAAAGAGCACTCCACCCTAACCCCTTAACCTAGTAACGACAACTAACCTTTTTAGACACTGAGAGCAATTTAGCGTGGCCAATCCACCTAACCTGCATGGGCTGGATTCTCCGCCGATGCGATGCTCCATTTTTCTGGTAGCCTGGGGGTTTCCCAACGGCGTGGGGAAGCCCCACAATGGAAAACCCCATTGACTGGCCGGTGGGATGAAATAGAAATGTGGCACGGCGGGGCAGAGAATGCAGCTCCACATCTTTGGACTGTGGGAGAAAACCGGAGCACCCGGAGGAAACCCACGCAGACACGGGGAGAACATGCAAACTTCACACAGACAGTGACCCAAGCCGGGTATCAAACCTGGAACCCTGGAGTTGTGAAGCATCTGTGCTAACCACTGTGCTACCGTGTTGTCCGCTGCCATTTCTTTGTTTCCTATAATTACTTCTCCAGCCACATTTTCCAGTGGTCCAATGTCTAGTTTTGCCTCTCTCTTACCTTTTATATATTGAAAAAATCTCTTCCGATCTTCTTTGATACCATTAGTTAGCTTACACTAATACTTCCTCTTCTCTCCCCTTTTTGCTGTTTAGTTGTCCTCTGCTCGCTTTTAAAGGCTTCCCAATCCTCTGGCTTCCCACTAACACTCGCCACTTTGTATGCATTTTCGTTAGCTTTTAAAGCAATGTCCGAAGATAGTTTTTATCTCGCAGCTCCGTTCGTATGGATACCACTGGCCATTCAGCCCCTTCCACACCTTCTCATTCATTCTTCTAATTCCAGGAAAGGACTCATCTTCATGCCTTTACCTTAATTAATTCTGGACTCGGCACAAAGCTTAACTCTTCTTCCGCCGCCATCATCTCCGTGCTCACATCTTTGGGCAGGAGTCCTCCTGTTCAGTGGGCCCTTTCACACGCCTCATCTTCTCTCTCTGCTTGGAACATTCTCTCTTGCCTCCTACCCTCTATTCATTTTTTCATTGACAACTGTTGGCGTGAAGTCACACAGGATCAGGGGTGAGCTGGCAAGGTGGATACAGTACAGGCTCGGTCATAGAAGGCAGAGAGTAGCAATGGAAGGGTGCTTTTCTGATTGGAGGGCTGTGACCAGTGGTGTTCCACAGGGATCAGTGCTGGGACCTTTGCTCTTTGTAGTGTATATAAATGATTTGGAGGAAAATGTAACTGGTCTGATTAGTAAGTTTGCAGACGACACAAAGGTTGGTGGAATTGCGGATAGCGATGAGGACTGTCAGAGGATACAGCAGGATTGAGATTGTTTGGAGACTTGGGCGGAGAGATGGCAGATGGAGTTTAATCCGGACAAATGTGAGGTAATGCATTTTGGAAGGTCTAATGCAGGTAGGGAATATACAGTGAATGGTAGAACCCTCAAGAGTATTGAAAGTCAGAGAGATCTAGGAGTACAGGTCCACAGGTCACTGAAAGGGGCAACACAGGTGGAGAAGGTAGTCAAGAATGCATACGGCATGCTTGCCTTCATTGGCCGGGGCATTGAGTATAAGAATTGGCAAGTCATGTTGCAGCTGTATAGAACCTTAGTTAGGCCACACTTGGAGTATAGTGTTCAATTCTGGTCGCCACACTACAGAAGGATGTGGAGGCTTTAGAGAGGGTGCAGAAGAGATTTACCAGGATGTTGCCTGGTATGGAGGGCATAAGCTATGAGGAGCGATTGAATAAACTCGGTTTGTTCTCACTGGAACGAAGGAGGTTGAGGGGCGACCTGATAGAGGTATACAAAATTATGAGGGGCATAGACAGAGTGGATAGTCAGAGGCTTTTTCCCAGGGTAGAGGGGTCAATTACTAGGGGGCATAGGTTTAAGGTGAGAGGGTCAAGGTTTAGAGTAGATGTACGAGGCAAGTTTTTTACGCAGAGGGTAGTGGGTGCCTGGAACACGCTACCGGAGGAGGTAGTGGAAGCAGGGACGATAGTGACATTTAAGGGGCATCTCGACAAATCCATGAATAGGATTGGAATAGAGGGATACGGACCCAGGAAGTGTAGTAGATTTTAGTTTAGACTATCCGCAATTCCACCAACCTTTGTGTCGTCTGCAAACTTACTAATCAGACCAGTTACATTTTCCTCCAAATCATTTATATATACTACAAACAGCAAAGGTCCCAGCACTGATCCCTGCGGAACACCACGGGTCACAGCCCTCCAATTAGAAAAGCATCCTTCCATTGCTAGTCTCTGCCTTCTATGACCTAGCCAGTTCTGTATCCACCTTGCCAGCTCACCCCTGATCCCGTGTGACTTCACGTTTTGTACTAGTCTACCATGAGGGACCTTGTCAAAGGCCTTACTGAAGTCCATATAGACAACATCCACTGCCCTACCTGCATCAATCATCTCGACATGTCTTCCTTTTTCCTCACCGAGCCCCCCCACTATTGTGGTTGACAAGAGACTCAACCATGTCTGACCCCGCACCTCGGCCCTCCCCCTCTCTCCCGGAACCATGACAGGTTCCCTCTTGTTCTCACTTTTCAATTCACCGGCCTCCACAGTCAAAGGTAACCATTTCCGCCAACTCCAGCGTGGTGCTACCACGAAACACAACTTCCCCTCGCACCCCTCCATCAGCATTCCGCAGGGACCACTCCCTCCGTGACACCCTGGTCCACACCTCATTCACCAGCTCTTTATGGCAAGGAATTCCCAAGTGTTTCAAAGACTCACAACCCTCTGAGAGAGGAAATCACTCCTCATCTCAGTCTTTAAGCTGCTGGTATCTGCCCCATGGTCCACTCTGAGGTCTTGTCTGCTACCCTGTCAAGGAGACTGTGGGGAGGAGAGGGGGCCCTCTAAACACACTGCTGCACCCACACCTGATGGGGCAGGGCGTCCTGCTGGGCCTTGCAACCTTTGCATCTTGTCAGGGGTGGTGTATGTGCTTGCCCTCTCACCTCTCAACCGATAGTGAAAGGAAACGTTGGCACTCACAGAATGGGGCGTTCAGCACACAAAGGGTTAACTGCTGATCAGTAATCAGTGGCAGCCAGACAGAATTGGCTCATCTGTCAAAGTTAAGGACTGTTGATAGACTAGTGGGTCAATACAGAGCAGCCATCCTGGAGTGCCTGTCCGCTGCGGGACTGGAGCAGGAATTACATCAGGAAACCGTTCGAGGATGGCAGCTCCCGACTTCCTTTTCGGTTTGTGATCTCAGTGCTCCATCTCCAAATACTCAGCTGGCCAATATTTGGAGGACGTGGCGGGAAAGGTATTGGGCTTATGAAAATGGGATTACATACAAAAACATTATTTATCTCAGTCGTAATCGGGGGGGGGGGGCAGTCTTTTTAAAATGAATTCAACAATCACAATTTCCTGTGCACTGGTGTGGGCAATCCAAATCTGGGATCATAACTTCTGTGGTGTAACTGTATCTGAGTGACTTGGAGACATCTCCTGGTCACTGCTTTTTAATACAGCCTGTTGTAATGTTTTCAACGCAGGACAAACTCGTTGCTTGTGTAACTTTATTTTTGGAATGGACCCACCCCCCCCCCCCCCCCCACCCCCGGATTGGACAGCACTTGCTGAACAATCCCGAGTGTGCTGAGATTTACACAGACAACATATTTAAGATTATCAGTCGGGCAATCACTATACTTGCTACAAACTACATATAGGCATACACATCACCCTGTCCTCTGCAAACAAAATACACATCCAGCCATTTATCACAAAATCAAAGGGGTTCAATAGTTCCTCACACATGGGGCAGCACGGTAGCATAGTGCTTCGCACTGCGGCTTCACAGCACCAGGGTCCCAGGCTCGATTCCTGGCTGGGTTGCTGTCTGTGCAGCGTTCTCCCCATGTCTGCTTAGGTTTCCTCCGGGTGCTCCGGTTTCATCCCACAGTCCAAAGATGTGCTGTGAGGTAATTTGGACATTCTGAATTCTCCCTCTGTGTACCCGAACAGGCGCCGGAGTGTGGTGACCAGAGGATTTTCACAGTAACTTCATTGTAGTGTTAATGTAAGCCGACTTGTGACAATACAGATTATTATTATTCTGCACGGCAATACCTCCACCAATCAGAGTTGACTTGCCGACTAATCAGCAGCCTTTATCAGGCAGTCCGCATTCTGGCTTCCTTTGAAATTTGGTATTCTTGTGTCAGTTCTGATACATGCAAGACAAAAAGCTTCAACGGTGTATCTCTTTTTGCAGCAGTAAGATTCATTTATACTCACTGCGAATTGGTTACCTTTTGTGGTCCGCACCTGGTTCCTTGTTGAACTAGATCTGGGAAGCTGGAATCGGGTAAACTCGAAAACGTTGCTCGACATTGATATGTTTTACCCCCGGCAGCGAACTGAGAATTCAAAATATCAACGTTTCCTCCTCGGATTGGCTGAGCCTGTCCCCCGTTACACTGGATTTTTCCACACCGTACATCGCTGTCGGGGAGACATAAAATAACGTTGGTCTTCGAAATTCACCATATCGTGGAGGCACCATTGCTGCAAGGTTGTTGAGTATGAATATGTTGTTGCAACACCCTGGCCCAATTCCAGCCACACAGACCCCGGAGTCCCAACAGAAGTTTAACCAATAATTTGCATATTTTCCTGCAATCTCTAACCCTTGACTGCTACAATGAGTTACGGGCACCAGATTTTCAAGTAAAACATTAAACAACTGTTTATTTATAACAAGGAAAAAGATGAATATAATGGTAAGAGTGGAACAATGGTCTCCTCATCTATCTATTTGCCAAACCCCATTGCCACGCTCCACCCAGTGTTATTGGAGTGTCCCTTTAATAAATGTGTGTTTAACAAATAGCCTCAGTGGTGACATTGTGTGGGTGGAGCTGGGCTGTGGCTCTGAGTTTTACTTTCGGTTTAGACTTTTGGAAGCTGGATAAAGACAGAAAAGTCTTGGGTGTGTGTCTCTCTGCATGTTAAAAAATGTCCACATCACTTGATAATTTAAAAGTGATCACTGCTTTCTGTAAATAATTCATACTTACTGTTTTGGTAAAAAGGGTTTGTCCGGTATTGGATGTTCTTATCAAGTTGAAACAGCAGAAAATGAAGTTATTAAGGGTTATATAAATAGACATTACTAAAGTCTGTGCGGGGAATTTATGTTTGTAGTTGACAAGAAATGCTTCCTGTGTGTGTTTAGAAAATGTTAACTGAATGAGTAGAATAAACTTAAAATACCACCTGAAAAGTAGGCCCTTGTACTCCTCATAACCAAAATCTATAAATAGTTGTGGGTCAGGTGAACTCCATGATATACTTTGGAGTTTTCTAAACCAGGCATTGTCAAACTCGGGGGAGCGACCCGTGGGTGGGTCGCGGGCGGGTGCCTGGAGGGTCGCGGTGCCGTCCGTCGCGGCGCTCCCGATCGCGTAAATCCGTGCGTAACAGCCACAGCAGCCGGCTTTTAATGATGCCGGCTGCGAGCGGCCTTCAAAATGGCCAGGAACAGAAAGAAAAAAACTTTAGCTGCACTGCGCATGCGTGCGCGATATTCGGTGCGCATGCGCAGTGCGGTCGCATTTCTAAAAAATGGTTGCAGCCTTTTTTTTTCAAGTTCAGGGGGCCAAAGGGACCCAAAACCATTTCCTCCATTTTTGTCAGCAACAAACAAGGTCAGAGCAACTGGTGGGTCGCCAAGGTCGGCCGGCGTGGGTCACACAGGTCGGCCGGCGTGGGTCACACAGGTCGGCCGGCGTGGGTCGCGAAGGTCGGCCGGCGTGGGTCACACAGGTCGGCCGGCGTGGGTCGCCAAGGTCGGCCGGCGTGGGTCACACAGGTCGGCCGGCGTGGGTCACACAGGTCGGCCGGCGTGGGTCACACAGGTCGGCCGGCGTGGGTCGCGAAGGTTGGCCGGTTGGTAAAAATGGATCTCCGGAAAAAAGTTTGAAAAACACTGTTCTAAACCCTGGCCCATAACACCAGACACGTACAAGACAAACATATGGTGGGGTAGGATTGAAAATATCAAGGAGTAAAAGCATGAGATGGTTATTTGCTGCCGAGGTAGCATTCTTTGTAGCCCGACATCTTCTAATGGTGGTCTTCAACCAGAAGCTGCAGATTGTGGAATGCTCCCTGGTAAGTCACTTTCACTTTTAACACTCGGATCTTCACACTGAGAATGCACCCTCTGAGGTTGGCTCAGTCCTGACAGTCCTCCACCACATTGACTTCCTGTCTTACTGAGACAATTTTAAAAATTCTGTGCCTGAGAATTTAAACAACGGTTATCTACCACTCCACACACCGGCCACTTGCCTGCCGTTTCTGAAGGTCAAGCTTCACTTCCAGGGAGCTCCCACAGGTTAAACGGACTGCAGACAGGAAGGTCAGTTTCAGCTTTGAGCCTTCAATTCGAGATGTAAACCTTGACAGGCCTGATAGGGAGAGAGTACTTGAACCAGCTTCTCGCTGTCTCGATGTCTGACCAGAACTCAGGTAAAATGGTACTCTTCTCCTGACCCCGCCTTTCTTCTAGAAGGTTCTGAAAGGCTCCACCAATCGCAATTGAGATCAGCAGATATCCCAGAATTTCAGACACACTGATTGGCTGCTTGCCAAGTCCATCAAAATGATATCATAGGCTATGCCACAGCGCAACAACAGGAGACCAGAGCCAGCGCATTAGACCAATTTGACCATAGTCTCTCAGTTCTAAATCAAAACTGCAATGTTTCAGGGACAGGGGCTAAAAAGAGAAACATGAAACAGAAAAGGAACATAAGAACATAAGAACTAGGAGCAGGAGTAGGCCATCTGGCCCCTCGAGCCTGCTCCACCATTCAATGAGATCATGGCTGATCTTTTGTGGACTCAGCTCCACTTTCCGGCCCGAACACCATAACCCTTAATCTCTTTATTCTTCAAAAAACTATCTGTCTTTATCTTAAAAACATTTAATGAAGGAGCCTCTACTGCTTCACTGGGCAAGGAATTCCATAGATTCACAACCCTTTGGGTGAAGAAGTTCCTCCTAAACTCAGTCCTAAATCTACTTCCCCTTATTTTGAGGCTATGCCCCCTAGTTCTGCTTTCACCCGCCAGTGGAAACAATCTGCCCGCATCTATCCAATCTATTCCCTTCATAACCTTATATGTTTCGATAAGATCCCCCCTCATCTTTCTAAATTCCAACGAGTACAGTCCCAGTCTACTCAACCTCTCCTCGTAATCCAACCTCTTCAGCTCTGGGATTAACCTAGTGAACCTCCTCTGCACACCCTCCATTGCCAGTACGTCCTTTCTCAAGTAAGGAGACCAAAACTGAACACAATACTCCAGGTGTGGCCTCACTAACACCTTATAAAATTGCAGCAGAACCTCCCTAGTCTTAAAACTCCATCCCTCGAACAATGAAGGACAAAATTCCATTTGCCTTCTTAATCACCTGTTGCACCTGTAAACCAACTTTTTGCCACTCATGTACTAGCACACCCAGGCCTCTCTGCACAGCAGCATGTTTTAATATTTTATCATTTAAATAATAATCCCTTTTGCTGTTATTCCTACCAAAATGGGTAACCTCACATTTGTCAACATTGTATTCCATCTGCCAGACCCTAGCACCTTCACTTAGCCTATCCAAATCCCTCTGCAGACTTCCAGTATCCTCTGCACTTTTTGCTTTACCACTTATCTTAGTGTCGTCTGCAAACTTGGACACATTGCCCTTGGTCCCCAACTCCAAATCATCGATGTAAATTGTGAACAATTGTGGGCCCAATACTGATCCCTGAGGGACACCACTAGCTACTGATTGCCAACCAGAGAAACCCCCATTAATCCCCACTCTTTGCTTTCTATAATAGGCCAATCCTCTATCCATGCTACTACTTTCCCCTTAATGCCATGCATCTTTATCT
Organism: Scyliorhinus torazame; assembly: GCF_047496885.1. NCBI lineage: Eukaryota > Metazoa > Chordata > Chondrichthyes > Carcharhiniformes > Scyliorhinidae > Scyliorhinus > Scyliorhinus torazame. The sequence continues at coordinate 368,393,910 of NC_092709.1, forward strand.
GATGCAGCAACCTTTTGTGTGGCACCTTGTCAAAGGCTTTCTGGAAATCCAGATATACCACATCCATTGGCTCCCCGTTATCTACCGCACTGTTAATGTCCTCAAAAAATTCCACTAAATTAGTTAGGCACGACCTGCCCTTTTTGAACCCATGCTGCTTCTGCCCAATGGGACAATTTCCATCCAGATGCCTAGCTATTTCTTCCTTGATGATAGATTCCAGCATCTTCCCTACTACAGAAGTTAAGCTCACTGGCCTATAATTACCCGATTTCTGCCTACCTCCTTTTTTAAACAGTGGTGTCACGTTTGCTAATTTCCAATCCGCCGGGACGACCCCAGAGTCTAGTGAATTTTGGTAAATTATCACTGGTGCATTTGCAATTTCCCTAGCCATCTCTTTTAGCACTCTGGGATGCATTCCATCAGGTCCAGGAAACTTGTCTACCTTTAGCCCCATTAGCTTGCCCATCACTACCTCCTTGGTGATAACAATCCTCTCAAGGTCCTCACCTGTCACTGTCTCATTTCCATCAGTCACTGGCATGTTATTTGTGTCTTCCACTGTGAAGACCGACCCAAAAAATCTGTTCAGTTCCTCAGCCATTTCCTCATCTCCCATTATTAAATCTCCCTTCTCATCCTCTAAAGGACCAATATTTACCTTAGCCACTCTTTTTTGTTTTATGTATTTGTAGAAACTTTTACGATCTGTTTTTATATTCTGAGCAAGTTTACTCTCATAATCTATCTTACTCTTCTTTATAGCTTTTTTAGTAGCTTTCTGTTGCCCCCTAAAGATTTCCCAGTCCTCTGGACTCCCACTGATCTTTGCTACTTTGTATGTTTTTTCCTTCAATTTGATACTCTCCCTTATTTCCTGAGATATCCACGGTCGATTTTCCCTCTTTCTACCGTCCTTCCTTTTTGTTGGTATAAACCTTTGCTGAGCACTGTGAAAAATCACTTGGAAGGTTCTCCACTGTTCCTCAACTGTTTCACCATACAGTCTTTGCTCCCAGTCTACCTTAGCTAGTTCTTCTCTCATCCCATTGTAATCTCCTTTGATTAAGCACAAAACACTAGTGCTTTATTTTACCTTCTCACCCTCCATCTGTATTTTAAATTCCACCATATTGTGATCGCTCCTTCTGAGAGGATCCCTAACTATGAGATCCTGAATCAATCCTGTCTCATTACACAGGACCAGATCTAGGACCGCTTGTTCCCTCGTAGGTTCCATTACATACTGTTCTAGGAAACTATCACGTATACATTCTATAAACTCCTCCTCAACACTGCCTTGACGGACCTGGTTAAACCAATCGACATATAGATTAAAATCCCCCATGATAACTGCTGTACCATTTCTACATGCATCAATTATTTCTTTGTTTATTGCCTGCCCCACCATAATGTTTCTATTTGGTGGCCTATAGATTACTCCTATCAGTGACTTTTTCGCCTTAATATTCCTGATTTCCACCCAAATGGATTCAACCTTATCCTCCATAGCACCAAAGTCATCCCTTACTGTTGCCCGGATGTCACCCTTAAATAACAGAGCTACACCACCTCCCTTACCATCCACTATGTCCTTCCGAAAAGTTTGATACCCTCGGATATTTAACTCCCAGTCGTGACCATTCTTTAACCATGTTCCTTTAAACAAGTTATTTTCAATGTGGAGGATAATTGCCCACTATTGAGATGAGACCTTGTCCCTCCTTAGGACAGAGGGTATCAAAAGTTGTTCATGTAAATGCTTTGAAAAGTTGCCGTTTTTAAGAACTTGCAGTGAAAGGAAATAAAGTGAGAATGGTATAGCGTACAGCACAGGAGGGCGTACCAGGAGAAACACCAAGCATACATAAATATGAAGCGTGAACCTGGTGAAGCTACAAAACAGGACTGTTTGTCTGGTAAACAGCATAAGCAGTAAATAATAGGGTGTGCTAAGCAATTCCACAATCAACAGATCAGATCTAAGCATTGCAGTTAGGTGACATCCAGCCGTGAATGGTGGTGGACAAATAAAGAATTCACTGGAGGAGGAGTCTCCACAAATATCCCCGTCCTCAATGATGGAGGAGGCCAGCAGATCAGTGTAAATGACAAGGCTGGAATATTCGTCACAATTTTCAGCCAGAAGCGCCAGGTCAATGATTCATCGCGACGTCCTCTAGAGGTACCCAGCACCACAGATGTTCGATTCGCTCCATGTGACATCAAGAAATGGCTGAAGGCACTGAATTGATATGAATTTGCTTTATGTCTCGTGTACCGAGAAACAGTGAAAAGCTTTGCTTTGTGTAGAGTCCCGACAGATCGGTCCATACATGACAAAACACAGGACATGCATAAATCCACAACGTAAGTACAGAGGAGCAGCCATCGGGTGAGCACACTGTGTAGTACTCCTCAGTAGAGACGATTTGTGAAATGTGTGAAGCACAGAATAATGACATTTTACGATACTGACCAAAAATGATTTGTCTGCATTTTCACAGTGGATCCTGTCTGGTCACCCTCGCCTACTGTAGCTGCTTTACTGGATTTGGGTGTCCAGGGAGATTTACTGATTTGTAGACAGCAGTTGAGAAACTCCCTGCACGTGTTTGTAATAATCAAAGCTCCTGTTAGTAGGTTCTTTCCAAATCATTCTGAATTCAGGCCTGTTGTGTATTCAGGAAACCAGAAAATGTTGGTAAAATATTGTTCAGAACTTAGGAAGTCTGGGCCACTGCCTTAGAATTGTGGCCATTTTAGTGAAATAAGCGATTAAAATAAAATCTCACTGTCTCAACATCAGGGGTTTATTCCAAATCAGAGGCAAAGTTATTTCTAAGAGAGGATGACAGATATCACTATAACTTCGTGTTTGTGTAGGTTAAGTCCATTTCCCTCTCTGTTTCTTAGCATTTATAAAAATAGATCAAACAAAATATCAAAATGTTTTTTATTTCAATTAAAATATCTGTGATCAGTGCCGATCAGTATAATTCACAACTGGCGCAAAAGTATGGCTGTGGAAGCAGTGGCATCGTGGTATTGTCACTGGGCTAGTAATCCAGAGACCAGATCGGGCCAGAGAGTGCAAATTCTCAGGCTGAGCATGAATTTCACAGTTAGTATGGCAGCTTTTATCTCACTCTGTATCTGGTTACTTACTTAATAAACAGTTTATTCATTGATCTACTTGTTTCACAGTCACGCAGCCCACTCAAGGGCAACACCCACAGTAGCCCCGACAGGGGGTCACCGGACGAGTGCCGTGGATTGTACTGCTGATAAGGGCAGCGGTAGCCGATGGTAGCCCTGGCAGCAGGGACGTGCGCCAGGGCCAGATTCCCCATGATGCCAGGCGCCAACAGGGCCAGGGATGGCGGGGTGGAGGGGTTGGGACACGGGGTGGCAGACCGGCAGTATCAATCATGGGCACCATGTAGCCTGCTGCACCTGGTTGGGCATGGCGGTATGCCCATGTCAGCCTTTCACCCCTGCAGACAATGGACATTGACATTCAACCAGCAATGGTGGCCGTCCTGCTGGTCGCTGGGGGATGCAATGCGGCCCTATGAGCTGGAGTTGCTCGAGGAAGAGCAAGATGCAGCAGCAGAGCGTGCCACAGTGAAGCCTGCCCCAGAGGAACAGGAGGAAGCCGCCCAGGATAGAGAGTCAGCTGCCCAATAAGCCGAGCAGGAGGAGGTGCAAAGGAGGCACCACATGAGGCCCCATATGTACCTACACCACCTGTCATTCGAGGACCTGCTGGACCAGGTCTGCCATCGAAGACGCCGGCTGAGCAGACAGACAGTGCGGCATATCTGCCCTGAAGCTTTACGCCACAGAGTCCTTCCAGGCACCGACTGGGAACCTGTCTAATATCTCAAAGAGGTTGCTACACAGGTGCATACACACCGTCATAGATACATAGTGTCATGTGAGATTACCATTAAGAAATGGCTGTTTAGAAATGGGTGTGTATATAAACCTCTGTAGTGAGAGTACCTTTAAGAAATAGGTGTTTAATACTGCAGTGATGTCAGAGAGTGGGTGGAGCTGGGCTGTCTGTCAGTTTTTTACTTTCGCTTTAGGCTGTTTGCTGCAGGGTGTGTTTTAGTTACGTTTTCAGTGTTGGAGCTGAAGTCAGACAGAGCGGGTGTACTGTTGATGTCTCTGCCATTAAAAGACTATCTCTTGATCATTTGGTGAATTCAGAATTATAAATGTTCTCAATAGTGAATGTAAACCTAATGTGCTTCTGTTAAAAGGTGTTTCTTCTGTCTTCTGGATGTTGTTTGGGAAGTTATTAAGTATTACTTAATGTTGTATTCTTTGGAGGTTGTATTTGAATTGATGGTTGCTAAGATGTTCACTGTATGTTAAAAACGTTAACTTGAGTTCATAGAATAAACATTGTTTTGCATTCGAAAAATACTTTTCCATTTCTGCTGTACCACACCCGTAGAGTGAGCCGTGTGCTCCCCATACCACAATCAAGTAAAGGTTGTGGGTCAGGTGAACTCCATGATACACTTTGGGGTTCTCTATACCCTGGCCCATAACAAATTGGTGGCTCATCCGGGATAAAAGTCTTTCTATTGGATTGGCTTAGTGAACTTAAAGACAGTGAGGGGTGAGCATATTGTGGTTGCTTAGCAGGTGTGGTATTGTAGTTTAAGTGGGGAGTGTGTTGTGGACAATGGCTCTTTCAGGGGCTCTGAGGTTTTTGAGGGTGGAGACGGTCACAAGCAGTACCTTACGGACAGAGACTAAAAGCAGACTGTTAGATTTGGCAAAAACATTGCAATTAACATTACCTGACAAATGCTAAAAGATTAGGTAATTATGGCGGTGGCTAAGCATTTAAAGATGCCTGAGATACAGTTTGACTCATTGGAAATAGCTAAAATTCAGTTACGAATGAAACAAATGGAACATGAGAAAGAATTAAAGCAGCTTGAATACGAGAGGGAGGAAAAAGAAAGAGGGAGAGAAGGAAATAGAGAGGAAAAAGAAAGAGAGAGAGAAAGAGACAGAGAGGAAAAAGAAAGAGAGAGAGAGGAAAAAGAAAAGGAGAGAGAAGAAGGGAGAAAAGAAAGAATGGCCCTAGCAGAGCAAAAAGAAAGAGAAAGGGAGATACAGATCAGGGAAAACGATAAAGAGAGAGAGTTTGTACTTCTGAAAATGGCCATGAAACATGACAGTCAGTTAAAATTGGCAGACATAAAAGGAAACGTACAGTTGGATGATAGTGATGAGGGTAGTGAGCAAGAGCGTCAAAGTCGAAGGCTTGGTGGGAATCTATTTAAATATGTCCAAGCATTGCCAAAGTTTGATGAGAAGGAGGTGGAAGCCTTTTTCATTACATTTGAGAAGGTGGCTAAAGAAATGAAATGGCCACAGGAATGTGGGTATTACTGATTCAAACAAAGCTAGTAGGTAGAGCTAGTGAAGTGTTTGCATCACCACAGGAGGAGGTATCTGGGACATATGAGGAGGTGAAAAAGATCCATCTTAGGTGCATATGAACTAGTGCCTGAAGCCTACAGACAAAGGTTTAGAAATTTAAGGAAAGAATTTGGTCAAACAGACATGGCGTTTGAAAGGCGCAAACAGAGTAATTTTGATAGGTGGATAAGGGCTTTGTAAATAGACCAAACGTATGAAGCTCTCAGAGAAACTATACTTTTGGAGGAGTTTAAAAATTCAATTCCTGATGTAGTGAGAACTCATGTGGAAGAGCAGGGGGTTAAAACTGCGAGATTAGCAGCAGAAATGGCAGATGATGATAAATTAGTTCATAAATCAAAGCTTGGTTTTCGACATCAGTTTCAGGCTGTGAGGGATAGAAACTGGGGACATGAGACTCAAGTGGTAAAAGTAAAGGTGATCTGATGGGAGATAATAAGGAGAGTGTACCTCAGGTTAAAAAAGAAATCCAGGAGGGTGGAAGAGACATGAAAAGTTTCAAATGTTTTCACTGTAATGAACTAGGCCATGTAACGTCACAGTGTTGGTGGTTGAAGAAAAGCACTGGGAAGGCTGATGTGGTAAAACAGGATAAGACAGTGGGGTTTGTTAAGTCCAGTGAAGAGTGGTGAAGTGGTAGTATGAGTAATAGAGAAACTATCTTGTCCAGGAATACAGTTTATCTTGGGTAATTATATAGCTAGATTGCAGGTGGGTGTGATGCCAACTGTGGTTGATAAGCCAGTGGAAAATCAGATAACTCAAGTGCTGAAGGACGAATATCCTGGGATTTTTCCGGATTCTGTAGTAACAAGGTCACAAAGTCACAGCTTAAGACAAGAGGATAAATCAAAGAGTGAAGATGAAGTTGAAGTGCAATTATCAGAAACGATTTTTGATCAGATGGTTGAAAAAGAACAAGAACAGGTGGAGGATGAGGCGGATATTTTTAGTTCAGGAAAATTGGCGAAGTTACAACAGAAAGATGTAGAAATAAAACGGATGTATCAGAAAGCATACACGGAAGAGGAATCTGCGTGTATACCAGAGTGTTATTACCGTAAAAATGATGTCTTGATGAGAAAATGGAGACCTTTACATAGGCAGGCAGATGAAAAGTGGGCAGAAGTTCATCAAGTAGTACTGCCGGTAGGATATAGAAAGGAGGTGTTGCGAGTTGCACGTAAGGTACCAGTGGGAAGTCATTTGGGAATAAGGAAATCTCAAGCTGAAATCCAGAAACATTTTTATTGGCCTGGACTACATAAAGATGTAGTTAAATTTTGTCAATCATGTCACACATGTCAAGTGATAGGGAAACCTCAAGAAGTGATAAAACCAGCGCCCTTAATACCCATTTCCAGCATTTGTGGAACCTTTCACCAGGGACCTAATTGATTGTGTCGGACCGCTTCCTAAAACAAAAAGTAGGAATCAATATCTTTTGACTATAATGGATGTGTCTACTAGGTTTCCAGAGGCCATTCCAGTATGTAATATTACAGCTAAAAAGACTGTGGAGGAGTTACTTAAATTCTTTGCTAGATATGGACTACCCACAGAAATACAATCGGATCAAGGATTGAATTTTACCTCAAGGTTATTCAAAGAAGTTATGGATAGTTTAGGAATAAAACAATTTAAATCAACTGCATACATTCCAGAACCGCAGGGAACGTTAGAAAGGTGGCATCAGACATTAAAGACAATGTTGAGGGTTTATTGTCAAGATTATCCAGAGGATTGGGATAAAGGAATTCCATTTGTACTGTTTGCAATTAGGGATGCATCTAATGAGTCAACCAAATTCAGATCCTTTTGAGCTAATTTCTGATCATGAGGTAAGAGGACCACTTAAATTGATTAAGGAAAAATAGGTGAGTGAGAAATTGGAAATTACATTATTGGATTACGTGTCAAATTTTAGGGAACGATTAAACAGAGCAGGTGAATTGGCTAGACAACATTTAAAAGTTGCACAACATGTGATGAAATGGGTCGCGGACAAGAAATCCAAAGTTCGTAGTTTTGCAAGTGGAGATAAGGTTTTAGTACTGTTACCAGTGGTAGGTGAACCTTTAAAAGCAAGGTTTTGTGGACCTTATCAGATTGAAAGGAAATTAAGTGAGGTGAATTATGTGGTTAAAAACGTGCGGTTATAAGGAAAACTCACCGAGTGTGTCATGTGAATATGCTTAAAAGGTACTTTGAAAGGGAAGGACAGAAAAAGGATGAGGTTTTAATGATTCAAACTCAACGTGACGATCCAAATCCAGATGACTTGGAATTTGACATACCTCAAATTAAATTGGAAAATGAGGATGTTCTTAAAAATTGGGATAAATTGTTGAGTTCCTTCCAGAGGAAAAACAAACCGACCTGAAAGAGTTATTGATATCACATGGGCAAGTTTCTACAGATAAATTGGGAAGACTAAAATGGCTATACATGATGTAGATGTGGGAAATGCTGTTCCAATCAAACAACATCCATACAGACTTAACTTTTTAAAATTGACACAGGTTAACAAAGAGATTGAGAGTATGCTTAAAAATGGTATAATTGTGTGGGTTGCAGCCAATGGAGCTCACCCATAGTGATGGTACCAAAACCAGATGGTACCTAACGGTTGTGTGTGGACTACAGAAAGCTTAATGCAGTTACAAGAACGGACTCTTATCCTATCCCATGTTTGGAGAATTGCATTGAGAAAGTGGGACAATCAGCTTTTATTTCCAAACTGGATTTACTTAAAGGTTACTGGTAGGTACCTTTATCCAAAAGGGCGAAGGAAATTTCAGCTTTCGTGACTCCAGATGGCATATACCAATTCAAAGTTATGCCATTTGGCATGAAAAATGCCCAAGACACATTTCAACGGTTAACTAACAAAGTTGTTTCAGGATTATCCAATTGTGCGGTCAACATCGATGATCTGGTAATTTTCAGCCAGACGTGGAAAGAACATTTAAAACATCTGATGGAATTATTCGATTGACTTCAGGAGGCGGGTTTGGTGATAAATCTAGCCAAAAGTGAATTTGGATAAGCCCAAGTCCCTTTCATTGCGGAGTTTCCTATACCCTCAAGACGAAGGGAAATAATGCGATTTCTTGGCATGAGTGGATTTGATCGAACATTTGTGCAAAATATTTGTAGCGTGGTGGCTCCACTGATAGACTTGCTCAAGAAGCGTAACAAATTCCAATGGACAGCGGAGTGTCGACAGGCATTTGACTGCCTGAAAGCTGTGATAACCAATGCTCTTGCGTTGGAGAATTGCAAGGGACTCTGTGATCAGATTGAACTAAAGTATCTGACTTTAAAGAGAAATGCCGAGGTGTAGAAAGATCATGCAAGGACGTTCTTGTTCAAAGAGACTGTCAATCGAGAAGGATTTCAGTTGGAGGAGGAAAAACAAAAAATGGACTATATTGTTGTACCTGTTTGCGTGTGTTGTCTTTTTCTAAACGTAAGAGTATATTTACTGTGTGCATTTCTTAAAGGATAGTGAAAAGGTGAAAAATGAAACCATCTTGAAGTTGATGGTTTATTTTTTTTTCTTGGGGGGAGGTGTCATGTGAGAGTACCTTTAAGAAATGGGTGTTTATTACTGCAGTGATATCAGAGAGTGGGTGGAGCTCGACTGCCTGTCAGCTTTTTAGTTTTGTTTTAGGCTGCTTACTGTCAGGTGTGTTTTAGTTGCGGTTTCAGTGTTGGAGCTGAAGCCAGACAGAGCGGGTGTACTGTTGATCTCTCTGCCATGAAATGGCTATCTCTTGATTATTTGGTGAATTCAGAATTATAAATGTTCTCAGTAGTGAATGTAAACCTAATGTGCTTCTGTTGAAAGGTGTTTCTTCTGTCTTCTGGATGTTGTTTGGGAAGTTATTGAGGATTACTTAGTGTTGTATTCTTTGGGGGTTATATTTGAATTGATGGTTGCTAAAATGTTCACTGTATGTTAAAAAGGTTAACTTGAGTTTATAGAATAAACATTGTTTTGCTTTTAGAAATACTTTTCCATTTCTGCTGTACCACACCCGTAGAGTGGGCCGTGTGCTCCCCATACCACAATCTATTAAAAGTTGTGGGTCAGGTGAACTCCATGTTACACATTGGCGTTCTCTAAACCCTGGCCCATAACAATAGATACATGGAAGATAGGAGCAGGAGGAGGCCTTTTGGCCCTTCGAGCCTGCTCCGCCATTCATCACGATCATGGCTGATCATCCAACTCAATAACCTAATCCTGCTTTCTCCCCATAGCCTTTGATCCCATTCTCCCCAAGTGCTATATCCAGCCGGCTGGATATTCAATGTTTTAGCATCAACTACTTCCTGTGGTAATGAATTCCCCAGGCTCACCACTCTTTGGGTATAGAAATGTCTCCTTATCTCTGTCCGAAATGGTTTACCCTGAATCCTCAGACTGTGATGCCTGGTTCTGGACACACCCATCATTGGTAACATTTTCCCTGCATCTACCCTGTCTAGTCCTGTTGAATTTTATAAGTCTATGAGAACCCCCCTCATTCTTCTGAACTCCAGCGAGAACAATCCCAACCTAGTCAATCCCTCCTCATATGACAGTCCCGCCACCCCCGGAATCAGTCTGGTAAACCTTCGCTGTGCTCCCTCGAGAGCAAGAACATCCTTCCTCAGAGAAGGAGACCAAAACTGCTCACAATACCCCAGGTGTGGCCTCACCAAGGCCCTGTACAATTGCAGCAACACATCCCTGCTTCTATACTCGAAACCTCTCGCAATGAAGGCCAACATACCATTAGCCTTCTTTACCGCCTGCTGCACCTGCATGCTTACCTTCAGCGAATGGTGTACAAGGACACCCAGGTCCCGCTGCACACACCCCTCTCCTAATTTACAACCATTCAGGTAGTAATCTGCATTCCTGTTTTTGCTTCCAAAATGAATAACCTCACACTTATCCAAATTATACTGCATCTGCCATTGATTTCCCACTTGCCCAACCTGTCCAGATCTTGCTGCAGGATCCCTGCATCCTCGTCACAGTTCACCCTCCCACCCAACTTGGTGTCATCGGCAAACTTTGAGATGTTACATTTTGTTTCCTCATCCAAATCATTAATATATAGTGTGAGTAGCTGTGGTACCCCACTGGTTACTGCTTTCCAATTTGAAAAGGACTCATTAATCCCTACTCTTTCTTTCCTCTCTTCAACCAGTTTTCTATCCACCTCAATACATTTCCACCTATCCCATGCGCTTTAATTTTGCACAATAATCTCTTATGCGGGACTTTGTCAAATGCCTTCTGAAAGTCTAAATATACCACATCGACTGGCTCCCCCTTGTCGACTGTACTGGTTACCTCTTCAAAGAATTCCAACAGGTTTGTCAAGCATGAGTTCCCCTTCATAAATCCATGCTGACTCTGACTGATCCTGCCACTGCTTTCTAAATGTTCCGCTATGAAGTCCTCGATAATCGATTGAAGCATTTTCCCCACTACCGATGTTAGGCTGACTGGTCTATAATTCCCTGCTTTCTCTCTACCTCCGTTTTTGAATATCGGAGTGATGTGAGCTACCCTCCAATCTGTAGGGACAGTTCCAGAGTCTATAGAATCCCAGAAGATGACCACCAATGCATCCACTATTTCCAGAGCCACCTCCTTACCACCCTGGGATGCAGATTCTCAGGCCCTGGGAATTTATCCGCCTTCAATCGCTTCAATTTTCCCAGCATCATTTCTCTACTAATGTTAATCACCCTCAGTTCTTCCCTCTCACTAATGCTTCCATTCTCCAACATTTCTGGTATCTGATTTGTGTCCGCTTTTGTGAAGACAGAACCAAAGTGTGTATTCAATTGCTCAGCCATTTCTTTGTCCATCTTATGCATTCCCCAGTTTCTGTCTGTAGGGGGCCTACATTTCTCTTTACCAATCTCTTTCTCTTCACATATCTGCAGAAACTCTTAGTGTCAGTCTTTGTGTTCCCTGCAAGCTTCCTTTCGTACTGTACTTTCCACTTCTTAATCAATCCCTTGATCCTTCTTCGCTGAATTCTAAACTGCTCCTCATCCTCAGACCTATTATTTTTCTTGGCCAATCTGTGTGCTTCTTCCTTGGATCGGATACTATTTCTAATTTCCTTTGTAAGCCATGGATTGGCCCTCTTACCCCCTTAGTTTTGTGCCAGACAGGAATGAACAGTTGCCGTAGTTCCCCCATACGTTCCTTGAATGTTTGCTATTGTCTATCAACTTTCATCCCTTTGAATAACTCTCCCCAATCTATCGAGGCCAACTCACGCCTCATATCCTCATAGTTCCCTTTATTAAGATTCAGCACCGTAGTCTCTGAATCAACTACTTCACTCTCCACCTTGATAAAAAATTCTCTCATGTTATGGTCGCTCATCCCCAAGGGGTCTCTGACAGCCAGATTGGCAATAATACCCTTCTCATTACGCAGGAGGTCATGGAGGCTCTGTGTGCCCGGTCGGCACAATACATTCATTTCAATGTGGACCGAGCCCACCAGGATGCCCGGGTAGCATTGTTCACCACCATCGCCAACATGCCCTGTGTCCAGAGGGTGATCGACGGGAAGCATGTCCCCCTATGAGCACTGCAGATGACAGACTGCTCTATGCAAACAGAAAGGGGCTCCACTTGATGAATGTGCAGCTCATATGTGACCATCGGACGCGAATCGTGCACGTCTGGGCCCTGTACCTGGGCGGTGTGCAGGGCACCTTCATTCTGGCACACTCGATGACTCCTGAGCACCCCAGCAGCACCCTCCCAATGATCAGCAAAGTGATGGGAAGCATTGTTGACAGTGTTATCAAGCAGCATTTATACAGCAATAACCCGCTCATCAGTGCTCAGTTTGGGTGTTGCCAGGTCCACTTGACTCCTGATCTCATTTCTCTTTGGACAAAGGATACAATTAGTGCCCATAATTCTCAACAAGCTGGATGCTTCTGCATAAAACTTACGCATTATTGCATGCTTTGTAGCGATGATCATCACCCTCACCACAGTTTCCATACTGATTTCCCCTTTGATTGGTCAGTGAATAACAAAGCGTTTCAGCATTCCTTGCACCTACGAGAAAGCAAGTGGAGAATTATCATGATTTTATGGATCAGAAACTGGCCTGATCCATACCACACATTCCTCCTCCCCATCTGGGTCCCAATGAGAAGTGAACAGAGTCGGGGAGAATGTGCTTTACAGAGAAACAGAGAGTTTCAAATGGAGAGGTGTCGAAAAACAAACAGCGTAACAAAAATACAGCACCGACATTAAGCATGTTCACGTGTGTGAGTGCATTCAATTCGAGGATTGCCCGAAACTTCAAATTCCCCAGGGAAGGACAGTCAGTTCCTGTTGAAAACATCTGAACAACACTGAGAGCATGGGACCCCCTGAGGAGAGCAAAGAACAAAGAACAAAGAACAAAGAAAAGAACAGCACAGGATCAGGCCCTTCGGCCCTCCAAGCCCATGTCGACCATGCTGCCCAACTAAACTACAATCCTCTACACTTCCTGGGTCCGTACCCCTCTATTCCCATCCTATTCATGTATTTGTCAAGATGCCCCTTAAATGTCACTATCGTAGTCCACACCAGAGAGCTCCTTCTCCCACCTGGGCTGGGATTGTCCGCTCCTGTCCACCACGGGACCGGACATTCTCACCCAAATCAATGGACCTTTGGCTGGTCCGTCAAATGTTCCATTCCAATAATTCATGCCGTAGGCAAGACCAGAAGACGGCCCTGGTTTCACACATTTTTCCATGCCTGGATCAAGAATGGTACCACTAAAGATCATATCATAAGAACATAAGAACTAGGAGCAGGAGGAGGCCATCTGGCCCCTCGAGCCTGCCCCGCCATTCAATGAGATCATGACTGATCTTTTGCGGACTCAGCTCCACTTTCCAGCCCGAACACCATAACCCTTTATTCCTTTATTCTTCAAAAAACTATCTATCTTTATCTTAAAAACATTTAATGAAGGAGCCTCAACTGCTTCACTGGGCAAGGAATTCCATAGATTCACAACCCTTTGGGTGAAGAAGTTCCTCCTAAGCTCAGTCCTAAATCTACTTCCCCTTATTTTGAGGCTATGCCCCCTAGTTCTGCTTTCACCCGCCAGTGGAAACAACCTGCCCGCATCTATCCTATCTATTCCATTCATAATTTTATATGTTTCTTTAAGATCCCCCCTCATCCTTCTAAATTCCAACGAGTACAGTCCCAGTCTACTCAACCTCTCCTCGTAATCCAACCCCCTTCAGCTCTGGGATTAACTTAGTGAATCTCCTCTGAACACGTCCTTTCTCAGGTAAGCAGGCCAAAACTGAACACAATACTCCAAGTGTGGCCTCACTAACACCTGAAACAACTGCAGCATAACCTCCCTAGTCCTGAACTCCTTCCTCTAGCAATGAAGGATAAAACTGCATTTGCCTTCTTAATCACCTGTTGCACCAGTAAACCAACTTTTTGCGACTCATGCACTAGGACACCCAGGTCCTTCTGCAGCATGTTTTAATATTTTATCATCTCGTTTAGCTCAGTGGGCTCGACAGCTGGTTTGTGATGCACAACAAGACCAGCAGTGTTCAATTCCCGTTACAGCTTACCCAAACAGGCGCCGGAACATTGCGACTAGGGGCTTTTCACAGTAACTTCATAACTTGTGACAAGAAAAGAGTATTATTATTATTTATCATTTGAATAACAATCCCTTTTGCTGTTATTCCTACCAAAATGGATAACCTCACATTTGTCAACATTGTATTCCATCTGCCAGACCCTAGCCCATTCACTTAGCCTATCCAAATCCCTCTGCAGACTTCCGGTATCCTCTGCACTTTTTGCTTTACCACTTATGTTAGTGTCGTCTGCAAACTTGGACACATTGCACTTGGGCCCCAACTCCAAATCATCGATGTAAATTGTGAACAATTGTGGGCCCAACACTGATCCCTGAGGGACACCACTAGCTACTGATTGCCAACCAGAGAAACCCCCATTAATCCCCACTCGTTGCTTTCTATAATAGGCCAATCCTCTATCCATGCTACTACTTTACCCTCAATGCCATGTATCTTTATCTTATGCAACACCTTTTGTGCGGCACCTTGTCAAAGGCTTTCTGGAAATCCAGATATACCACATCCATTGGCTCCCTGTCATCTACCACTCTGATAATGTCCTCAAAAAATTCCACTAAGTTAGTTAGGCACGACCTGCCCTTTATGAACCCATGCTGCGTCTGCCCAACAGGACAATTTCCATCCAGATGCCTCGCTATTTCTTCCTTGATGATAGATTCCAGTATCTTCCTTACTACTGAAGTTAAGCTAACTGGCCTATAATTACCCGCTTTCTGCCTACCTCCTTTTTTAAACAGCGGTGTCACGTTTGCTAATTTCCAATCCGCCGGGACCACCCCAGAGTCTAGTGAATTTTGGTAAATTATCACTAGTGCATTTGCAATTTCCCGAGCCATGTCTTTTAGCACTCTGGGATGCATTTCATCAGGGCCAGGAGACTTGTCTACCTTTAGCCCCATTAGCTTGACCATCACTACTACCTTAGTGATAAAAATCATCTCAAGGTCCTCACCTGTCATAGTCTCATTTCCATCAGTAAGTGGCATGTTATTTGTGTCTTCCACTGTGAAGACCGACCCAAAAACCCTGTTCAGCTCCTCAGCCATTTCCACATCTTCCATTATTAAATCTCCCTTCTCATCCTCGAAAGGACCAATATTTAGCTTAGCCACTCTTGTTTGTTTTATTTATTTGTGGAAGCTTTTACTGTCTGTTTTTATATTCTGAGCAAGTTTTAACTCATAATCTATCTTACTCTTCTTTATAGTTTTTTTAGTGGCTTTCTGTTGCCCCTGAAGATTTCCCAGTCCTCTAGTCTCCCACTAATCTTTGCCACTTTATATGCTTATCAACATGCTTATGGAGAGTAGCAGGAGATAAATCAAACCCATTCGCCTGGCAATAAATTGGCACAAGCCAGGAAGTGGACTAGAAGTTACCAAACTAATGTCGTGCTGGTTTTGAGAGGTCACATACTCAGTTCTACAGTTGCCAACTCCACCCCCTTCTCTGGAAACACTGATGCTGAGGTTTTGCCGCGGTTGTATAGAGACTCAGTGCTGCCCCCTGGGGACCCAGGTTTGAATCCCACCACAACAAATGGAATTTAAATTCAATTAAAAATCTGGAACTAAAATTCCATGACCATGAAACTATTCTCAAATGTCATAAAAACCTCTCTGGTTTGTTGCTGTCCTTCAGGGAAGGAAATCTGCCTTCCTTACCTGGTATGGCCTACATGTGACTCCAAACCTACAGCAATGTGGTTGACTCTTACGTGTCTCTGAAATTGCCCAGCAAGCCACTCAGTTCAAGGGCAATTAGGGATGAGCCCAGCCTGCGATGCCCACATTCCATGAAAGAATTTAAAAAACAAATTATTCCACCGCTTCCCAGGATAGGACTTGGATGAGGAGGAATTTCTTTAGCGAGAGGTGGTGAATTCCTTAGCACAGAGAACCTTGGAGGCTCAGCCACTGAGCACAGAAAAAAGACTGATAGATTTTCTGATTTTAAAGATATTAAGAATTGTGGGGATAGTTCAGGAAATTTTATTCAACTAGATCAGCCATGATCCAATTAAATGGTGGAGTAGGCTTGAGGGACCAAATGGTCTACCAGTAATGCTATATTCCTGAACCGGGGAGGCTTCTTTCACAACACCTTCCAAACCTGTCACCTCTACCACCTGATGTGTTAGGCAGGTAGATTCGATGTGGACTGCACTCGATTCAGGGACGCTAGAAACAGACGTCTAACACAGGAGAAGATCCAAAACTGTTTTATTCAACGATATAACTGATATAGATATTTAACTGTGGGTCGACACTTTACTGAACTGACTGGAGACCTTGTACTAGCCTGACCAGACTTAGTAGCTGCCGCATGGTGTTTGCACTTGCTCGCTCGTGGACTCTGACTGTCTCAGTGGCTGGGTCCCGAGAGAGTGGGAAACCTAGTGCCCTCTGGCTTTATAGTGGTACTGTCCTGTCTGGTGATTGGCTGCACTGTGCTGTGTGCTTACTGGTCATCCTGTGTGCCAATCACTACCTGTCTGCATCTCAAATGCACGGGAACACCACCACCTACAAGTTCCCATCCAACTCACACACCATCCTGACTTGCAACGATATTGCAATTTCTCCAGGATCAAAATGGATGCTATCAATTTAAGGGCAATTCGAGATGGGTAATAAAGTGTTGACCCAGCAATGCCTAGACCATGAATACATGTTTGAAAAGTCCTGCTTCGTTCAAAGACCTATGCACATGAACCCCAAAGTCCTTCTCTTCCTACACATTCTTTGGACTGTCTTTATAACCATTTAGCCTGTTGCTATCTGTGATGAACCCCACTGTTGTTAAATGAAAGGGTATCCAAAACACAAAGGGTAACTTCCAACAACGGTCCATAGTGGTGTTTGTGTTTTTTTGGCATAATGCGAGGAACGGAATAGATCTGAGTGAGGAACAGTTCAGTCATTGGTGAACAACTAATAAAGAATATTTATTAACTTAAAAGCCCAAAGATGTGCAGGTTAGGTGGATTGGCCATGCTAAATTGCCCCTCAGTGTCCAAAAAGTTAAAAAGGTTAGGTAGGGTTACTGGGTTACGGGGATAGGGTGGAGGCATGGGTATAGGTAAGGTGGTCTTTCCAAGGGCCGGTGCAGACTCAATGGGCTGAATGGCCTCCTTATGCACTGTAGGGATTCTATGATTCTAAAAGAAAGACAAGACACACAAGATGGACTATAATACATTTGACACTTAAGTATACTGATATATCTACATTTACATGAAACTCTCTCTTGGTCCCCAGCTACCTACATTTCTGGGACACCCCTTTTCTCAAACAACACCCACGATTAAGTGACTCTATGAGCTCAATCCAGCAAGTAATTAAGGTGGCCAAGTCTGGGATCTCGTCTTCAGGTTCAGTGAAGACACAAAATGGCTGCCTCTTTCGGGAGAATATACCTCAACTCCTGCAGTTCTGATGTTAGCTGTCTCTCTACCTCCTTAGTTGATGTTCTACAGTAATGCTATTTTGTTCGTAAAATATACCCCAGAATAATTATTCCCAATAGTCTGTTACACTTGCGATAAACCATCCACAATGATGTTTTCTTTCCTGGCCACATGGATGGTTTTTACAATTAAGTAGTCATAGAATCATAGAATTTACAGTGCAGAAGGAGGCCATTCAGCCCACTGAGTCTGCACCGGCCCTTGGAAAGAGCACCCTATTTAATCCCATGCCCCAATCCTATCTCCATAACCCAGTAACCCCATCAAACCTTTTGGACACTAAGGGGCAATTTAGCATGGCCAATCCACCTAACCTGCACATGTTTGGACTGTGGGAGGAAACCAGCACACCCGGAGGAAACCCACGCAGGCACGAGGAGAAAATGCAGATGCCACACATATAGTTACCTGAGACCGGAATTGAATCTGGGTCCCTGGAGATTATTAATCCCGAAAGATTATTGTTATTATTATAGAGCTGTGAGGCAGCAGTGCTAACTACTGTGCCACTGTTCCGCCCTAAGTAGTAACTCTGTTCAAATAATTTGGTGTTCCAATTTTGAAATTTCTCCTGAACTTTAAGGATATTATGGTTCACATATAAGATTGTCTCTCCTGGAATACTGGCAACATGAATCTTGAATGTTGCAAAGCCAATAACAAACTTAAAATCTCTTTTTCAGTTGCAGAAAGCTTCTGTTAGTGATTATTTAATATCTTTGAGAAATACCCCACAGGCTTCTCAAATCCAATTTCATCTTCTTGTAACAACACAGCTCCCACACGAATGCGCAGCACTGGAGCACAGTGGTTAGCACTGTTGCTTAACAGCACCAGGAACACGGGTTTGATTCCCACTTGGGTCACTGTCTGTGCGGAGTCTGCACGTTCTCTCCTGTCTGCGTGGGTATCCTCTGGGTGCTCAGGTTTCCTTCCACAAGTCCAGAAAGACGTGTTGTTCGGTGAGTTACATGGATACACAGAAGATAGGAGCAGGCGGAGGCCTTTCAGCCCTTCGAGCCTGCTCTGCCATTCATCACGATCGTGGCTGATCATCCAACTCAATAGCCTAATCCTGCTTTCTCCCCATAGCCTTTGATCCTATTCTCCTCAAGTGCTACATCCAGCCGTCTCTTGAATATATTCAAAGTTTTAGCATCAACTACTCCCTGTTGTAATGAATTCCACAGGCTCACCACTCTTTGTGTGAAGAAATGTCTCAACTCTGTCCGAAATGGTTTACCCTGAATCCTGAGACTGTGACCCCTGATTCTGGACACACCCATCATTGGTAACATCTTCCCTGCATCTACCCTGTCTAGTCCTGTTAGAATTTTATAAGTCTCTGAGATCTCCCCTCATTCTTCTGAACTCCAGCGAGAACAATCCCAACCTAGTCAATCTCTCCTCATATATTAGTCCCGCCATCCCATGAATCAGTCTGGTAAACCTTCGCTGCACTCCCTCGAGAGCAAGAACATCCTTCCTCAGAGAAGGAGACCAAAACTGCCCACAATACTCCAGGTGTGGCCTCACCAAGGCCCTGTATAATTGCAGCAACACATCCCTGCTTCTATACTCAAAACCTCTCACAATGAAGACCAACATACCATTAGCCTTCTTTACCGCCTGCTGCACCTGCATGCTTACCTTCAGCGACTGGGGCACAAGGACAACCATTCAGGTAGTAATCTAACTTCCTGTTTTTGCTTCCAAAGTGAACAACCTCACACTTATCCAAATTATACTGCAGCTGCCATTGATTTCCCACTCACCCAATCTGTCCAGATCTTGCTGTAGGATCCCTGCATCCTCGTCACAATTCACCCTCCCACCTAATTTGGTATCATCTGCAAACTTTGAGATGTTACATTTTGTTCCCTCATCCAAATCATTAATATATCTATTGCGAATAGCTGGGGTCCCAGCACCGATCCCTGTGGTACCCCACTGGTTACTGCCTGCCAATTTGAAAAGGACCCTTTAATCCCTACTCTTTCTTTCCTCTCTGCCAACCAATTTTCTATCCACCTCAATATGTTTCCCAATCCCATGCGCTTTAATTTTGCACAATAAT
Organism: Scyliorhinus torazame; assembly: GCF_047496885.1. NCBI lineage: Eukaryota > Metazoa > Chordata > Chondrichthyes > Carcharhiniformes > Scyliorhinidae > Scyliorhinus > Scyliorhinus torazame. Next base: position 368,413,612 of record NC_092709.1, read on the forward strand.
CTCTGATGCGGGACTTTGTCAAACACCTTCTGAAAGTCCAAATATACCACATCGACTGGCTCCCCCTTGTCAACTGTCCTGGTTACCTCGTCAAAGAATTCCAACAGATTTGCCAAGCATGAATATTCCCTTCATAAATCCATGCTGAGTCTGACTAATCCTGCCACTGCTTTCTAAATGTTCCGCTATGAAGTCCTTGATAATGGATTCAAGCATTTTCCCCACTACCGATGTTAGGCTTACTGGTCTATAATTCCCTGCTTTCTCTCTACCTCCCTTTTTGAATATCGGAGTGACGTGAGCTACCCTCCAATCTGCAGGGACAGTTCCAGAGTCTATAGAATCCCGGAAGATGACCACCAATGCATCCACTATTTCCAGAGCCACCACCTTAAGCACTCTGGGGCCCTGAGGATTTATCCGCCTTCAATCCCATAGATTTTCCCAGCACCATTTCTCTACTAATGTTGATCTCCCTCAGTTCTTCCCTCTCACTAAATCTTTCATTCTTCAACATTTCTGGGATCTGATTTGTGTCCTCATTTGTGAAGACAGAACCAAAGTTTGTATTCAAATGCTCAGCCATTTCTTTGTCTCTTATTGTGCATTCCCCTGTTTCTGTCTGTAGGGGGCCTACATTTCTCTTTACCAATCTCTTTTTCTTCACATATCCATAGAAACTCTCAGTGTCAGTCTTCATGTTCCCTGCAAGCTTCCTTTCGTACTGTACTATCCCCTTCTTAATCAATCCCTTGGTCCTTCTTTGCTGAATTCTAAACTGCTCCCAATCCTCAGACCTATTATTTTTCTTGACCAATCTGTATGCTTCTTCCCTGTATCGGATACTATCTCTAATTTCCTTTGTAAGCCATGGATTGGCCTTCTTACCCCCTTTGCTATTGTGCCAGACAGAAATGAACAGTTGCTGTAGTTCCCCCATGTGTTCCTTGAATGTTTGTCATTGCCTATCCACTGTCATCCCTTTCAGTAACACTTCCCACTCTATCAAGGCCAACTCACGCCTCATGTCCTCATAGTTCCCTTTATTAAGATTCAGCACCCTAGTCTCCAAATCAACTACTTCACTCTCCATCTTGATAAAATATTCAAGCATGTTGTGGTCGCTCATCACCAAGGGGTTTTGTACAGCCAGATTGGCAATAATTCCCTTCTCGTTACACAGTACCCAGTCTAAGATGGTCTGCTCTCTAGTTGGTTCCTCCACATATTGGTCAAGAAAACCATCCCGTATGCACTCCAGGAATTCCTCCTCTACGGCATTGTTGCTAATTTAATTTGCCCAATCTGTGTGAAGATTTAAATCACCCATGATCACCGATATTCCCTTGTTACATGCATCTCTGATTTCTTGTTTCATGCCATTCCCAACCTACCACTGCAGTTTGGGGGTCTATTTATGACACCCACTAATGTTTTTTGTCCCTTGGTATTTCTCAACTCTACCCGTACTGGAATTGAAAATATGGAAAGGTGTGTCATTTGAAACATGGAAGTCTGGCAATATCTGATCTGAGAGAAACATGAGAGGATACAGGGAAAGATCCCACAAAGGGTTAACAGCAGCTGCCAGGGAAGGATTGTAAAATGCAGATATCCTTGGTCAAGCAGGCTTAGCAAACAAGCCAAACAGGAATTTGAATGAAGCCAAAAACGATGGCTCATACCTTTATTGAAAGTAACTATTTTAGTAAGCGTCTGGAAAAGAATGGATGAGGTTCAGTTGAATTTGATGATAATTCTAGGTGTGAAAATTTGCTAATATTTGCTAATACCTGGTAAATTAAAGAAAACTGGAGACTATCAGTCTACGAAAAACATAATTCAAAGCCAAAAATCAAAGTCAAAATTATGAGCTGAGAACACAATTGGAAAATAAAACTATAGAAATGACAGGAATTAAAAGTAACACCTTTAGTCAAAGCATTTTGAAAAATCACAAAGGACACAATGTAATCAGATCTATGAGATGAAGTCTTGTCAAAATGAATACTTAGTTGGATTAGAATGTTTAGATCAAAGATACTTTTTACAATCAAATAAAATAAGAGTTACTTTACAATAACGTCATAAAAACTTAATAACTGTTAGAAAGAGAATATAAACCTAGAGACCAGGGCAGGAACTACCAGAACGAGAGCCAGAACTCAGAGGGAGAGAGAGAGAAGCAGAAAAGGAACAAGCAGTTAGAGTCAGATTACAGTCAGCTCGGCCATGGGAAAGGGACAGGGCAAAGCAGCCGAGCTAAAACAGCTAATACATCTAAGGAAGACTAGAATTTAAAGAGTAGGCAATTCAGCTCAGAGTCAGCTCAGAGATAGCCAGCAGAGTCAGCTCTCATTGCTTGGTACATGGGAAAGATAGGACACAGCAACCGAGCTAACCAGCGAATACATCTAAAGAAGACCAGACTTTAAAGAAGATTGATTGTCAAGTTGGGCCTAAAGGTCCCTTCAACCAACCAGAAGGATCCAGAAGCAAGATCTTTTTACCTTTCTGTAAAGACAGTGATTGCAGCTTTTAAAAGAAAAAAAATATAATAATAAAATAACTTAATTTAACCTGAAAAAGTGGTTATTCCAAAGTCTACTTTACTTACTTAGCAATGCAGGACCCAGGATCGATGCTACTAAGTGGTAAGTAGATGAAATCTTCGGTGAAGGCATGGGTTATAGCGGGGGATAACTTGAAAATATAGTTTGATCTGAATAGCACCCACTGAAGCCTGTATCAGAGTCGGGGAGTGAGAATCCCTGATCACCATTTAGAATGTCGGCCCTTTTTGGTCTAGGGGGAATTCTAAGGATAGTGGCGAGTTTTCAATAACAGTACAGATTCCACATTGTCAGAGCTAATATCCTTTCTCACTATTGTGTTAATTTCCTCTTTAACCAGCAGTGTCACGCCACCACCTTTTCCTTTATGCCTGTCCTTCCTAAATACTGAAAACCCCGGGACATTCAGTTCCCATCCCTGTTCACCGTGCAGCCATGTCTCCATAACCCAATTATATCATACCCATTTATATCTACCTGTGCGATACGTTCATCCAATGTATTGCAAATGCTCCGTGCATTAAGGCACAGAGCCTTTACGTCTGTCTTTTTCACAATGCTGGTCTTGCTCCCAATATTTTTTTCCATTGCCCTGTTTGAATTTTGCCCTTGGTTTCTCCAGCTTTCACTTTTCTTATTCACTTTTCTATCTTTTGTTTTTGTCCTTGATCCTTCTTTCTCTGACTCCTTGCATAGGTTCCCATCCCCCCGGCATATTTGTTTAAATCCTCTCCAACCACTCCAGCAAATAGCCCCCCCCCCTCGGACATCAGTTCCAGTCCTGCCCAGCTGTAACCCATCCAGTTTGTACAGGTCCCACCTCCCCCAGAACCGGTCCCAATGCCCCAGGAATCTGAAACCCTCCCCCTTCTTAACATATGCCTTCTACCAAAATGCATCATCTGACAATTGTCTACATTAAATCCATTTGTGACTTGTCTGCTCATTCTGCTACTCTGTCTGCATCATGCTTCAATCACTGTTTCTCAAATCCCTAAGTTTTGTATCACCAGCAAATATTGGAATTCTACTCTCTATTCCAAAATCCAACTGATTCATGTTTGGGCAAGCAAATCAATCACTTGCTGCAACTCACCATTTTCTGTCTTTAAGTCAAGCTGATACTGACGTGTCTGTTCCATGAACATTGTTTTCTTTAAACTTGCCTTCATGTGGCACTTTGTCAAAAGGAAATAAGGGAGAGTATCAAATTGAAGGGAAAAGCATACAAAGTGGCATAGATTAGTGGGAGACTAGAGGACTGGGAAATCTTTAGGGGCCAACAGAAAGCTACTAATATAGCTAGAAAGAAGAGTAAGACAGATTATGAGAGTAAACTTGCTCAGAATATAAAAACAAATGGTAAACGTTTCTGCAAATGTATAAAACAAAAAGAGTGGCGAAGGTAAATATTGGTCCTTTAGCGGATGAGAATGGACATTTAATAATGGGAGATGAGGAAATAGCTGAGGAGCTGAACAGGTTTTTTTGGTTGGTCTTCACAGTGGAAGACACAAATAACATGTCAGTGACTGACAGAAATGAGGCTATGACAGGTGAGGACCTAAGGAGGTAGTGATGGCCAAGCTAATGCAGCGAAAGGTAGGCAAGTCTCCTGGCCCTGATGGAATGCATCCCAGGGTACTAAAAGAGATGGCTAGGGAAATTGAAAATGCACTCGTGATAATTATCTATCATCAAGGAAGAAATAGCGAGACATCTGGATGGAAATTGTCCCATTGCACAGATGCAACATTTGTTCATTAGGGGCAGGTCATGCCGAACTAATGTAGTGGAAATTTTGAGGACATTACCAATGCGGTAGACAACGGGGAGCCAAGAGTTGAGGGGGTTGGATTACGAGGAGAGGTTGAGTAGACTGGGACTGTTCAAGTTGGAATTTAGAAGAATGAGGGGGGATCTTATAGAAACATATAAAATTATGAATGGAATAGATAAGATAGATGCGGGAAGGTTGTTTCCACTGGCGGGTGAAAGCAGAACTAGGGGGCATAGCCTCAAAATAAGGGGAAGTAGATTTAGGACTGAGTTTAGGAGGAACTTCTTCACCCAAAGGGTTGTGAATCTATGGAATTCCCTGCCCAGCGAAGCAGTTGAGGCTCCTTCATTAAATGTTTTCAAGATAAAGATAGATAGTTTTTTGAAGAATAAAGGGATTAAGGGTTATGGTGTTCGGGCCGGAAAATGGAGCAGAGTCCACAAAAGATCATGATCTAATTGAATGACGGAGCAGGCTCAAAAGGCCAGAGGGCCTACTCCTGCTCCAGGTTCTGATTATGTTCTCAAAAGCTTTCTTAGATAATGTAAGGAACCTCCATTAAGTCCTTGCCTGATCATTGTTTAATTACTGAATTGCTGGCTGCTGCAATATTGCAGATTTTGGGGTTTAAACTACCGACTTTTGATAACCCCTCTGCAAGCTGCTATTTGATCTGGACTAGGCACGCCTCTCGATCCAACGTGCTGTGTGGTAGGCTCCCGTGATGTCATTCTGATGGACTTGGCTCGCAGTCAATCATCTGTTCTGGGATTTTTGGACATAATTCTATTCTCGATTGTGATTCGTGGAGTGCCCCAGATGTTTCTGGCATGAAGAAGTGCTGGTTCCATTTAGTTCAGTACTACTTACACCTCAGGAAGAACAGGTTCTCTCAGCTGAGCTGACGTTTTTATTAAACATGCTCCAGCCAGGCCTGTGAAGGTTTAACTCCTGTGCAAGCATTCTCTACAGCCTGGCCTGTGCAAGTTAAACCCCTGTGTGAAAGGCTGAGAAAAGCCCAGACTGGTTTTCTCTCCTGGGAACCTTAAAAGATCCTGAAGACCAGGCCCTTTTTTCTTCCTCTACACCCTAGTTCAGAACCCTGCACAAATACCAGACAAATAGCTGAAAGGCTGAGTGGATGGTGAACTTGCTGAAAACTCTCTTGTAAATTCTCATGGTTAGAAAATCAGTTTCACTCAGTCCATCTGGTGGGCATAAGTTAGAAGTGCAGACTGGAGGGGAACCTTCTCCATGAAAGCCCAAGTCAGTGGACGTGAAGGTAACTTCCCCCAGAGGAAGCCTGACAATCTGAGGGCTCCAGTTGGATACAAACGTTAGAAGATCCAAACCAATGATTTCAACACTTTGCGCTCTTACTTTGATACCTCCTACAGTGTGCTTGAGTTGTGTGCATCTGGGTGGAGTGTAGAATGGGGTATGGGGAATAGTTAGATTAGCTGACCATTGTTCTATTATTCCCATTACAGGGGCCGGTTTCGCACAGTGGGTTAAATAGCTGGCTGGTAAAGCAGACCAAGGCCAGCAGCGCGGGTTCAATTCCTGTCCCGGCCTCCCCGAACAGGCGCCGGAATGTGGCAACTAGGGGATTTCCGCAGTAACTTCATTTTCAGCCTATTTGTGACAATAAGTGATTATTATTATTATTATTATTATGAGTGCCAGTCCTCATTTTCCCCGAATGCAGTAACACGTCATGCGCTCACTCTCCTTTAGGCTCTGTTAGTAAGATCCAGCCCAAGGACACACGGGGAATTATGGCTGCTCTGAGGGTTAGACATCCATCCAATACATTTGACAAATCTCATGGTGCAACTGTGCTGTAAGCGTTTGGGAGATTCTGATAATCTGTACTCACCCTCGCCCCAGATATCCTGGCATTGTTTCTCTGCAGACTGACAGGTCCCATCGCTGCAGTATAAATTTCCATTGCTGCATGTGTGACCGTCTTTCAGATAGACATTCTCGGGGCAGTCTGAGGAATCTCCTCTGCAGAACTCGGGCAAGTCGCATTCCCCCGTTAATGGTCGACAAGGAGTAGCTGCTGGAAGAAACTGCAGAACAAAGGCAGAAATTCAGATCTGCTGACATTTAAATTGGACAATTGTTCTGATGAGGGAGAAGTGAGTTGAAAATCAATTTATGAATTTGCTGATATCCAGCTGTGTCATACATGATGAGTATGGGAATTGATACGCTCCCAGTATTGTTACGCTCCCAGTCGATGCTGTAGCCATCTGGGATGGCCACGTCCCGATTACAAAATGGACACTTTGCAAAGAATGCAGGGAAAATGGATAATACTGAGAAAGCAAGCAGGTGCAGGGTTTATCTGTTGATTGGAGGCACAGCTCCCAGACAAGACCGAAACTGCAAAGCCATTACCACACTAATGAGCCATCCCCGGGGACAAAAGAGTAACATTTAAGTAAACGATACCAAGACTGACACCCCGGCAGCAGAGGAGACCAGAACAAAGCAGGCCAACCGCCACCTAGGACACGCCCAGACATCGGGGCACCCACCCCTTTAATATTCGGAGCCAAATAAAGAGAAACACAATTAGCAATATTTACTGGCGACCTCTGACGGGACGCGACCTAGAAGTGGCCTAGGGAGAGAACCCAAATTTGAATTGGAATCCAATTAGAAACTGAAAAATCACAAGTGTGAGAACGATACTGATTAAACCTCCGAGATTCAGAAGTGTGTTAATGCATGCGTATTAACAGGGATATTAGGTAAACCTGAGAGATTTTGTTGCGTAAAACTGTGGGGAGTTTTGTAGGCCGGAAAATAGGGTAAGCCGTACCCGTGTTTACATCACCACTTTATCACCCCCTGATCCAAATTCAATAGAGAACCCAGATAGAGAAAATGGCAATGAAGGCAATGGAACGCCTTATGAACCCCCATGAATTTGTGGTCGCAGCGACCAGTAGAGTAGGACAGTGTCCCGTATGGTAAGAGGAAATCAGAAAATACCTCTAAGGGAAAGGATGGCCCCTTTGGAGTTAATTCTGCGCCAATGACGAAACAGGTCCCGGGAGTATAGGACATACTTGGTGGGAGAACCTGACAGAGATCCACAAGAAGAGCTTAGGGAAAGCTCGTAAGCCGATGGCAATCGTGTCCTGCCTGGCACAATTGCGAGGCACAGAGGAGGTCGTGAGGACGCTCCGTAGAGAGATAGAGGAGAGAGACCAGAAATAGTCAGAGAGATGTGAGCGAGTTTGAGAAGGAGAATATAGATTTGAGAGAACAGTTAGCAGCGAGGGACAGAGAGGTGGATGATGCCAAGCGGGCACACCAGTCTTGTCTCGCCCATTTGTGTAGTTTTCAGACCCAATATGATAAGGCCTACCAGGACATGCAACGTGCAGTCCTGGTAAGACAAGAAACCGAGCAACAGGTAGAGGAATTGCAGAAACAGTGCAATGATTTGAAAGCAGCCCTCCGAGCGCTGCACACTTCCACGACGGAACAAAGGCAGAGCTCGGTAGATCACGCAAAGTCCCAGAAGCAAATTGGAGAATTACAATCTCTGATTTCTGTCCAGAGTGGGTTTCAAAGTACGTTTGGACCCCAATTAGACCAGGAAAACGGCCCCGATTGGCAGGAGTTAAATGAAACTGACCACAGATACGTACATGGGACATGTACGCAAGAAAACCCCCAGAAGAAAAAAGCACCCCAACCCCCGACTGAACAGGCAGAACACACCCCCATGAACCCTGTAACCACTCACCGCAGGGCCGCAGCAGAAGGAAACGCAGATTTCCTGTATACAACCCCGTTAACCATGCCCCAATTACGGGACGCGTGTGGAAAGATTATGCCGTTCCTTCCCATTTCAGACCCCCACCAGCTCTTCACTCGAGTTAAACAGCAGGCTACCATGTACGGCCTGGACGAAGAGGAGCAAGTGAAGCTCACAGTTTTAAGCCTCGACCCTTCAGTCGTGGCAGCTCTTCCCGACCCACAGAGTGTAGAAGGAGGCACACTCCAAGAGATACACACAGCGATCCTAGATGCGATCGGCTATCACTGTCCAGCCCGTCCTCAGACACATCTTCAACTCCACCCCCAGAGGCACGACCCCGCTTCTCCCTTCCTTCAACCAGCAGCGACAGCGACAGCAATGACGACAGCCACAGCACACCACGTTATGATTATACCCCTGCACCAGGCCCCACTCCCAGAGAATCCGAGCATGATTCCAGTGACCCCTTCGAAATCACATACATCAAAGCCCCTGACCCAGACCCACCGCCCGACGATTACGGATTGAAGCATAGTAGCTCCAACCTCGACACACGATTCTGGCACAGAGACAATTCGTTCAGGCTCGTCTAGAATGATGAGATGTACCCCAGATTGCCCCAAGCAGCTTTAGCCAAACTACTCCAGTCAAGAGTATGGCAGCTGGAAGAAGATCATAGAATTTACAGTGCACACGGAGGCCATTCGGCCCATCAAGTCTGCACCAGCTCTTGGAAAGAGCACCCTACACAAGGTCAACACCTCCACCCGATCCCCATAACCCAGTAACCCCACCCAACACTAAGGGCAATTTTGGACACTAAGGGCAATTAATCATGGCCAATCCACCTAACCTGCACATCTTTGGACTGTGGGAGGAAACCGGAGCACCCGGAGGAAACCCACGCACACACGGGGAGGATGTGCAGACTCCGCACAGACAGTGACCCAAGACGGAATCGAACCTGGGACCCCGGAGCTGTGAAGCAATTGTTCTATCCACAATGCTACCGTGCTGCCCTTGACATCGAGCCTGATGACATTGAGTCTGACTCCCACCAAACAAATCCCTTTGCAACCCTGTTCGCTACAGAGCAATGAGGTGTCCACATGATGGAAAAAAGGAACCGTTGGAGAGATACGGTGTCCTTTCTGATGGAACCTGCACCATGTTTGTTGAATGTTTGTTTGTTTATTGTACATGTTTGTTGTTCGTGAATTCAAAAGTTTTTCATGGCCCCACGCCACCACCCTTTTGACGCCCAATGGCTGTTAGAGGAACCAGTTTGTCAACAGACAACCGTTCAGAGGAACTAGTTTGTTGGCAGACACCACTCATAGCTACTCTCCTGATTCGATAACGAGAGGCAGCCCCCCACGACGACCATATTCTTACCCGTTCTTGCCGGTCGCTCAGGCAGTGGAGAAACGGCACTGGTCCCTGCCCTGCCTGAGACTCCCCTCTTGTCAGCTACGCTCGTGTAGAGCACATACGGCACTGATCACCGCCCTACCTGGGGATACCACCCATTTCTTACCCGCCGCGGGCAGCACGGTAGCATTGTGGATAGCACAATTGCTTCACAGCTCCAGGGTCCCAGGTTCGATTCCGGCTTGGGTCACTGTCTGTGTGGAGTCTGCACATCCTCCCCGTGTCTGCGTGGGTTTCCTCCGGGTGCTCCGGTTTCCTCCCACAGTCCAAAGATGTGCAGGTTAGGTGGATTGGCCATGATAAATTGCCCTTAGTGTCCAAAATTGCCCTTAGTGTTGGGTGGGGTTACTTGGTTATGGGAATAGGGTGGAGGTGTTGACCTTGGGTAGGTGCTCTTTCCAAGAGCCGGTGCGGTCTCGATGGGCCGAATGGCCTCCTTCGGCACTGTAAATTCTATGATACACACCCCATTTTGGCTCGTTACATTCAAAATTCTTTTGTTTGTTTTTGGCAACCGTTCGGTTGCTTCCGTATGCTATTCACTTCCTCAAACACGAGGATGGTAGATCACACAGGCTGCGAGACGGCTCGCACTGTGTCAGTATTTTTCTCGGATGTCTTATCCCAAAGATTCGGTTTTTTAAAAAAGAGGGAGTCACAGATGGTGACCAACCATAATGGGTAATTGGCAGCAAAGGACAGACAGACAGACATACGAGATCTTAAGCAAGATAATAACAGATATTATGCTTGTGTCCATAGAACTCAGGAACCTCAGGAACCCCAGAGGAAGAAAAAGAAGAAGACAGAAAGACGGAAAGATGAAGACAACCTTCATATTCACCTGGATCTTAGCGGGATCCCTTCAGTTGCGCACGGACGCTACCCCCCTGACCCATACCACACAGGCCGTGAATGATTCCCACCCCTACCGTACGCTGTACCCCGAGATAGTTAACCACGAGATAGTTAACGACACCCTGACCTGGTGCGACAAGTTCAGCAGCTGGTATTCACTATCGTACATAGTGGAAACACTTAGTACTGGCGATACTCTGCAGTATCGTGCAGACACTTAGACTCAGAAAATGGCGAAGGAGAGCCGACCGCTCTCGCACCCCGGTACACACGTTTAGGTCCCCTATTTTCAGACTTCACCAAACCCCCCAACCCCTTGAGTGAATTAAAGTGCATCCGTTTCTCTTTATGTGTGTTTTGTTCAATAAAGAAATGTACACCTCTGTGCTTGACTGCCAAGCCAGAGAAACTTGTGTTGCTGCTATTTGTACAGTTTAAAGTGTTGTGGATTAGTTTTGATTGTTTGAGTGAAGATAGTTTATTGAGGATAGTTAGAGGTTCCAGTTTTTTTTTTTTGTAATGCATGCCTGAATGTCATAGAGCCCCGTAGAGTTTTGTACTGATGTATGTAAGTAAAATGATTTTAGGTAAAAATTGTGTTTCATAGGATAGGGCAGTGTCGAGCCCGCGAAGTGCTTATGGGTGCCCGCGTGGTCAGAGAACGAAGACGAGGCGATAATGTGATCCTTCACGCTTCGCCACGTCCCGATTACAAAACGGACACTTTGCAAAGAATGCTGGGAAAATGGACAATACTGAGAAAGCAAGCAGGTGCAGGGTTTGTCTGTTGATTGGAGCCGCAGCTCCCAGACAAGACCAAAACTGCAAAGCCATTACCATACTAATGAACCATCTCCGGGGACAAAAGAGTAAAATTTAAGTAAACGATACCAAGGCAGACACCCCGGTGCCAAAGGAGACCAGAACAAAGCAGGCCAACGGCCACCAAGGACACGCCCAGCCATCGGGGCACCCACCCCTTTAATGGAGGAAATCGATAGAAACGACTGAGAAACGGCCCAATTAATTGGGGCCAAGTTCAAGGCCCGCCCAAAAGCCCGCAAAGCCCCTTTTGGGTGTAAGAAGGATCCCCCAAGAGAGAATCGCTCTCTTGGCTCTGGCTCTCACCGAGGAGACACCTGCCCAAAAGCTGCACCAGAACAAGTAAGTCCAAGTCAATGCACGCTCCAGACAGACGACTTTAGCTGTTATCCCGTACCAGTTCCACCCCAGCAGCCTCAGAACCGAACAATGGCCATTGTTCCTCTGACTGAGTGGGCGCCCGAAGCGAAGTAGAGGCTTTAGCAGTAGTGATAGTTTAGTCTGTAGTATTTGTGCATGATTATATTTAACTGTGTGTGTAAATAAATAAGCATTTGACTTTGAACTAACTAACTGACGTATCGAGTCTTTGATCAGTATTCGGTTTGAACCTTGTGGCGGTATCGAAAGATACCTGGCGACTCTAGAGCAAAACGTAATTAGAATTAAGGAAGGCGACCATATTGGCCGCCATATTCAGAGCTAAATAAAGAGAAACACAATTGGCAACAATGCTACAATCCAGCTGTGTCATACGTGATGAGTATGGGGATTGTTACACTCCCAGTCGATGCTAGAATTTTTCGGGGAGATCGCCGTATAGAACCCTGATTCAAAAGACCTCCGGCCAGATTCTCCATTCCCGAGGCTAAATCGCTCTGCACCTCGACCAATTGACAGACCGCTGAGAGGCTAGCACCGGCGCCACGTGGAACACGATCGATTCCGATGGAAAACGGTCTCGGATTTGCCGGGGTCAGCATTGGTACTTGAGAGGCTGACAAGCTGCAGCCACAGAACAGCACTCATCCCAGCAAACACAATGCCACTGGCTGTGTGTGCAGCCACATGGCTGCCCGGCAGGCGACATAAATGGTGTTGCATGCCCATGCACCTTAAACCCCACAGCCCACCCCCTAGCCAAACCCTGCTGTTGCCCCTAGCCCTGGAAGTAGCACCCCGTCCAGCAGCACGACTGTCAGCAATCTATGGCGATGTTGGGCACTTTCTGGACCCCTTCTCTCCCCCTCATCAGCCATGGAGCCTGTTTCATGACTTCTGAAAGCACAAGTGAACCTCACCATCATGAATTCCCCCTAGTGGGGGCAGAAGATGGCGGAGGCACAGAGAATACCTGGTCAGGCCTGCTAATGATATGCCAATGGCTTTTACTGTACGTGCAGAGTGGAACGCATTGACGTCGCTATCGAGGCACAGGGGAATTGTGATTTGACATGCCCCTACATCCGCTACAATTTCAGTGTCAAAACGGATTCTCCACCCAATCGCCTTTTACAATTCCGGCCAGCGGGCAATCCTGCCCCAAAACCTCACTTTGAGGTGGAAAACGTGGAGGAACAGTATCATAGGAGTGCCAATTAGCTTTTGCAAAAAGAAAAAAACATTTACTGAACATGGAAGGTGACATGATACATCTTATACAATAATGTTCTCAATAAGTAACAGTGCTGTGGCCAGACAGCACCCCACTCTGAAAATAATTCGCAGATGCAACTCAATCGATCTTCTGTGGAGTTCCCCTCAAATTCCCCATGGATGATTGTCACATGAGTGTTTCAAAACTCGACTCTCAAAGCAACATGTTTTAAAATCATCTTTCAGCCACTGCTTTCCATCAGCTGTTTTCATCAAGACTCCACCTCCAAATGTTCCAACTAGCCATCAAAAAAGACTTCCTCTTATCTGTTTAAACAAGAATCCACCTCCAGTTTTTCCAACTTTTCTTTCAAAATTCCTTTCTCTTGAATTGCCACAAGCATCCTGCACAAAGCTCAGGTACTCAGTCCGCCACTGGATACTATTGCTTCCAACGGCTGGAAATAAGGACAACAAACTTACGAATGCTTCAGATGTCTGGCTTTACCCAGAACTACACTTCCAGCTCTGTATTTATCTTCAGTGACCAGTAACCTGCTCCAATGGCAGGTCTTCTTTGGTGCCTTTAACTTCAAACTTCCTGGAAACGTTTAGTTTCTAGAAGTAACTGACCTAGATAAGTGCAGTCCTAAGACCATAAGACATAGAAGCAGAATTAGGCCACTCGGCCCATCGAGTTTGATCTGCCATTCAATCATGGCTGATATGTTTCTCATCCCCATTCTCCTGCCTTATCCCCATAACCCCTGATCCCCTTATTAATCAAAAACCTATCGATCTCTGTCTTAAAGACACTCAGTGATTTGGCCTCCACAGCCTTCTGTGGCAAAGTGTTCCACAGATTCACCACCCTCTGGCTGAAGAAATTCCTCCTCATCTTTGTTTTAAAGGATCGTCCCTTTAGACTGAGATTGTGACATCTGGATTTACTTTTTCCTACAAGTGGAAACATCCTCTCCACGTCCACTCTATCCAGGCCTCGCAGTATCCTGTAAGTTTCAATAAGATCCCCCCTCATCCTTCTAAACTCCGAGTACAGACCCAGAGTCCTCAACCGTTCCTCATACGACAAGCTCTTCATTCCAGGCATCATTCTTGTGAACCTCCTCTGGACCCTTTCCAACACATCCTTCCTTAGATACGGGGCCATAAACTGCTCACAATGCTCCAAATGGGGTCTGACCAGAGCCTTATACAGCCTCAGAAGTACATCCCGGGTCTTGTATTCTTGCCCTCTCGATATCAATGCTGACATTGATTTGCCTTCCTAACCGCCGACTGAACCTGCACATTAACCTTCAGAGAATCATGAACAAGGACTCCCAAGTCCCTTTGTGCTTCTGATTTCCTAAGGATCTTCCCATTTAGAAAATAGTCGATGCCTAAATTCCTCCTTCCAAAGTGCATAACCTCACACTTTTCCACATTGTATTCCATCTGCCACTTCACTGCCCACTCTCCTAGCCTGTCCAAATCCTTCTGCAGCCTGGTATGGTAACTGCTGGGCCCAGGACCGCAAGAAACTTCAGAGAGTTATGAACACCGCCCAGTCCATCACACGAACCTGCCTCCCATCCATTGACTCCATCTACACCTCCCGCTGCCTGGGGAAAGTGGGCAGCATAATCAAAGACCCCTTCCACCCGGCTTACTCACTCTTCCAACTTCTTCCATCGGGCAGGAGATACAAAAGTCTGAGAACACGCACGAACAGACTCAAAAACAGCTTCTTCCCCACTGTTACCAGACTCCTAAATGACCCTCTTATGGACTGACCTCATTAACACTGCACCCTGTATGCTTCATCCGATGCCAGTGCTTATGTAGTTACATTGTATATGTTGTGTTGCCCTATGATATATTTTCTTTTATTTTATTTTCATTTAAAGTGCTTAATGATCTGTTTGAGCTGCTCGCAGAAAAATACTTTTCACTGTACCTCAGTACACGTGACAATAAACAATCACAGAATGGTTACATTTAAAATACAGATGGAGTGTGAGAAGATAAAATCTGACAGCAGTGTCTTGTGCTTAAACCAGGGGCACCACAAGAGGGTGAGGGAGGAGTTGGCTCGGAGCAAAGACTTTGTGGTGGGACAATTGAGGAACAGTGGAGGACTTGGAAAGAGACTTTCCACAGTATTCACAAAAAGTATATGCCTGCAAAAAGGTAGGACTGTAGGAAAAATGATTATCGGCCAATCTAAGAAATAAAGAAGGGTATTAAATTGAAATAAAAGGTAATAAATTATAATCTTTATTATTGTCACAAGTATGCTTACATTAACAGTGCAATGAAGTTACTGTGAAAAGCCCCTAGTCGCCACATTCCGGCGCCTGTTCGGGTACACAGAGGGAGAATTCAGAATGTCCAAATTACCTAACAGCACATTTTTCGGGATTTCATAGATTATCATAGAATTTACAGTGCAGAAGGAGGCCATTCGGCCCATCGAGTCTGCACCGGCTCTTGGAAAGAGCACCTACCCAAGGTCAACACCACCACCCTATCCCCATAACCCAGTAACCCCACCCAACACTAAGGGCAATTTTGGACACTAAGGGCAATTTATCATGGCCAATCCACCTAACCTGTACATCTTTGGACTGTGGGAGGAAACCGGAGCACCCGGAGGAAACCCACGCACACACGGGGAGGATGTGCAGACTCCGCACAGACAGTGACCCAAGCCGGAATTGAACCTGGGACCCTGGAGCTGTGAAGCAATTGTGCTATCCACAATGCTACCATGCTGCCCCGATTTGTGGGAGGAAACAGGAGCACCCGGAGGAAACCCACGCAGACACGCGGAGAACGTGCAGACTCCGCACAAACAGTGACCCCAGCCGGGAATCGAACCTGGGACCCTGGAGCTGTGAAGCAACAGTGCTACCCACTGTGCTACCGCGCAGCCCATAAAAATGTCTTCAGGTGCCCCCAGCACCCCACCTCACAAGGCCGGGAACACCCATGGCCAATCCCTGGCATGGGTAAAATGCTAGCCTGGCACACCAGGAATGCCTCTGCCAGCCTGGCAGTGCCTCCTGGGCACCTTGGCAGTGCCAGGCTGGCACCCAGGTATATATACCTTGAGTATAAGAATTGGCAAGTCATGTTGCAGCTGTATAGAACCTTAGTTAGGCCACACTTGGAGTATAGTGTTCAATTCTGGTCGCCACACTACCAGAAGGATGTGGAGGCTTTAGAGAGGGTGCAGAAGAGATTTACCAGAATGTTGCCTGGTATGGAGGGCATTAGCTATGAGGAGCGGTTGAATAAACTCGGTTTGTTCTCACTGGAACGAAGGAGGTTGAGGGGCGACCTGATAGAGGTATACAAAATTATGAGGGGCATAGACAGAGTGGATAGTCAGAGGCTTTTCCCCAGGGTAGAGGGGTCAATTACTAGGGGGCATAGGTTTAAGGTGAGAGGGGCAAAGTTTAGAGTAGATGTACGAGGCAAGTTTTTTACGCAGAGGGTAGTGGGTGCCTGGAACTCACTACCGGAGGAGGTAGTGGAAGCAGGGACGATAGGGACATTTAAGGGGCACATTGACAAATATATGAATAGGATGGGAATAGAAGGATACGGACCCAGGAAGTGTAGAAGATTGTAGTTTAGTCGGGCAGTATGGTCGGCACGGGCTTGGAGGGCCGAAGGGCCTGTTCCTGTGCTGTACATTTCTTTGTTCTTTGTCTTTGTTCTTTGTGCCCATGTGGCACTGCTAGGGTGCCAGCCCGTCAATGCCAAGGTGCCACCCTGCCCAGAGGCCAACCCCCTCCCCCCCGGTGCCATTCTGCCTGATTGCTGTTTGTGGGGACCAGGACTGAATGGTACTCACCTATATAAAGTGGCAAAGATTATTGGGAAACCTTTGGAAGATGCTTGTGCACAGTACATGCCCTTTGATGTACTGAAAGACGAGGATTTCATAGAATTTATAGAGCAAAAGGAGGCCATTCGGCCCATTGAGTCAACACCGGCGCCTGAAAGAGCACCCTATCTAAGCCCACACCTCCACCCTATCCCTTAACCCAGCAACTCCACCCAACCTTTTGGAGATGACAGAGCAATTTATCGTGACCAACCCAACTAACCTGCACATCTTTGGACTGTGGGAGGAAACCGGAGCACCCGGAGGAAACCCACGCACACACGGGGAGGACGTGCAGACTCCGCACAGACAGTGACCCAGCGGGGAATCGAACCTGGGACCCTGGAGCTGTGAAGCCACAGTGCTAACCACTGACCCCCAATCTGAAGGTTTGTCAGGCGCTGGGTTCCAGAGCCTGAGCAGCAGTGGCCATCTCTGTGCCACTCCTTTCAGGTGGCATCTAGGTGGAGAAAACATGTTTAAATGTGGTCACCCTGCACCTTAAGCGTTTACAAGTGGAGAGGGAATGGTGGCCGAACAGTCAAGGGGGATTCGGCAAGTTGTGCAGGAATCTCTCGAGTACGTCTTGTTTTCCAGCCAGGATTCCATTCTGAATACTGAAGGGGTCTGTGGTTCATCTGAGTGGCTGAGCCAGAGCCAATGTCGTGGCAAAATGGCCGGCATAACCGTACACAGAAGCTGGAGCAAGATTAGAAATGTAAATGTCAGAGATTTGTTCCTGTAAACATCGTCAGAAAACCAGGATGTTATGTTGCTTCCTTGGCGTCTGGCTCAAGAGTATAACCGAGTGGCTGCTGAAAACTCTGGAGGGTGGGAAGGACAGAACCCAGAAATCAACATCAGGACCGACACCATGGTCTGTGGCTGCTGCTGGCAAGTTCAAAGGGCAACAAAAACCATCCCTGATTTCCATCGAACTGAATGGCTTGCATTTCAGAGGGCAGATCAGAGTCAACCGCATTCATAGATCCATAGAATCCCTGCACTGCAGAAGGAGGCCATTCGGCCCATCACTTCAGCACCAACCCTCTGAAAAGGCGCCAAATCTAGGCCCTAACCCCTGCCATATCCCTGTAACCCTAGAACCCCACCTTCTGGCGCCATGGTAGCACAGTGGTTAGCACTGTTGCTTCACAGCACCAGGGTCCCAGGTTCACTGGCTATGCGGAGTCTGCACGGTCTCCCCGTGTCTGCGTGGGTTTCCTCCGGGCGCTCTGGTTTCCTCCCACAAGTCCCAAAAGACATGCTGTTAGGTAATTTGGACATCTTGAATTCTCTCTCAGTGTACCCTAACAGGTGCCGGAATGTGGCAACTAGGGGATTTTCATCGTAAGTTCATTGCAGTGTTCATGTAAGCCTATTTGTGATACTGATAAAGATTATTATTATTATGGATGTAGGAGGAGAGATTGAATCGGTTAGGATTGTATTCGCTGGCATTCAGAAGAATGGGGGTGGGGGGAAGATCTCACAGAAACCTATACAATTCCAACAGGATTAGACAAGGTGGAAGTAAGAAGGATATTCCTGATGGTGGGAGTGTCCAGAACCAGGGGTCGCAGTCTGAGGATATGGGGTATACCAGTTGGGACAGAGATACTGTCATGTGAGAGTTCCTTTAAGAAATGGGTGTTTACAACTGCAGTGATGTCAGAGAGTGGGTGGAGCTGGGCTGTCTGTCAGCTTTTTACTTTCGTTTTTGAGCAGGCTGCAGGGTGTGTTTTAGTTTAGTTTTCAGTGTTGGAGCTGAAGCCAGGCAAAGCAGGTGTACTGTTGATCTCTCTGCCATGAAAAGACTATCTCTTGATCATTTGGTGAATTCAGAATTACTAATGTTTTCAGTCACGACTTTAATCCAATATGCTTCTGTTCGAGGTGGGTTTTTTCAAGTCCTATGTATGTTAAAAGGAAAGCTTCAAGGATT
Organism: Scyliorhinus torazame; assembly: GCF_047496885.1. Lineage (NCBI taxonomy): Eukaryota > Metazoa > Chordata > Chondrichthyes > Carcharhiniformes > Scyliorhinidae > Scyliorhinus > Scyliorhinus torazame. The sequence goes on from NC_092709.1 coordinate 368,432,299, forward strand.
ACTTAGTGTTGTATTCTTTGGGGGTTGTATTTGAATTCATGGTTGCTAAGATGTTCACTGTATGTTTTAAAAAGGTTAACTTGTGTTCATAAAATAAACATTGTTTTGCTTTAAAAAATACTTTTCCATTTCTGCTGTACCACTCCTGTAGAGTGGGCCGTGTGCTCCCCATACCACAATCTATTAAAAGTTGTGGGTCAGGGGAACTCCATGATACACTTTGGGGTTCTCTAAACCCTGGCCCAGAACAATAAGGAGAAAGTTCTTCACCTATAGAGTGGTGAGCCTGTGAAATTTATTTGCACAGAACGTAGTTGAGAACCAAACATTGTATGTTTCTAAGAAGCAATGAGATATAGCACTTGGGACGAAGGGGATGAAAGGAAATGGGGGGAAAGCGGGATTAGGCTGTTGAGTTGGATGGTCAGATGTGATCAGAATGAATGATAGTAGACCTGAACTCTAGAGGTGAGGTGAAAATGACTGCCTTTTATATCAAGGCAGCATTTGACAGAATTGGGCATCAAGGGATCCTCACAACATTGGAGTCAATGGGAATCAGGGGAAAACTCTCTGCTGGTTGGTGTCATACCCAGTATAAAGGAAGATTGTTGTAGTTGTTAAACATCAATCATCTCAATTCTAGGACATCACTGCATGAGCTCCTCAAGGTAGTGTCCTCAGCCTAACATATTCAGCTGCATCATCGATGTGCGATAAATGTAGAAATTGCAGATTTATTTTACGATAGGTATCTGGAACAGGGAGGGTTGAATGCTTGGGTTGTTGTGTGCATGATTGCTGCAGTCCTTTTTAAAAATACATCCTAGCTTGAAAGGTTGGTAGCCAGGGGTGCAATTAAAGTGTTGTCAAATGCTTGGGCTTTGTTTTGATTAAGGGCATTCCCTGTAGAGTTAATTGGATTTCCACTTGGTACGATAATGTAGTCATTGGGCGGAGATAAGGCATCAGGTATGTTGTAGAAATGCAGTTTGGAGAGTTCAGTGGAGTTCTAGCTGCAGCTGTGACTGCAAGTCAAGCAGTTTGCTCTCTGCAGTTCAGTTAGGAGGTATGTCCGCGGACAGAAGAGCAGTGTGGTTGGATTGGTGAACAAACCAGTTGAAACAGCTTGTGAAGAAATGCAGCAACTGTTTCTGCATGGGTCTGACAGGAGTCAGATCTTGTATATAAAGCAATGTCAAGAGATCTCATTTTCTCAAGGAACATCTCTGTACACAGGTATTTTTGGGTGGATTGAGTGCTGAGATGTTGTTTGAGTGGGAATAAAGATTGCAGTTAAGGGTATTGTGTTTATTCCATTGATTGGCATTGTTTAAGTAGTAAACGTAAGGTATTTTCTGGTGTGATGTTCAAGATAGTTTTGTCCTATGCTATTAATAAAGTTTTTTTTAATATACCATACCCCTATTCCTTTGCATAATCACCCTTTAGCAAGGTATTCTTTCCTCACAGTCTAACAACATTAAAATAAAATATTGGGTTATATGTCCGGAATCCTAGCTACTTTTGGGATCTGCACTAGTTCTGTAATAAATGACCTTCCTTCGATCATAAGGTCAGAAGTGGGAATGTTCACTGATGATTATACAATGGTCAGTCTCAACTCAATAGATTCTGATCCCATTCCAGACCCCAACAGTGACTGGGATTGTGGACCAAAATCCCCCGATATTTTACTTTATTTTGTAAGACTGTGCAGAAAGAATAATTCGCTCCAGGAGTGATTGCACAAAGAAATAGGGATTTAGTATTTTAAAACAAAACTTTATTATTAACACAGTATTGAACTCTTTAACCCTAAAATAGCTGATAAAGTACCCTTTAAACAATACTACAAAATACAGTAAATATAATAACCTTAATTACTATCTCTATTCCCAATTAAACAACAGGAAAGGGAAAATATACAGCTCTCAATCCAAATGGCTCAGAGTAATAACAAAGAATAAAGAACACTACAGCACAGGAGCATCCCTGTGGCCCGCCAAGCCCGCGCCGATCATGATGCCTGTTTACGCTTGTTTTCTGCACTTCCGGGGTCCGTATCCCTCTATTTCCATCCTATTCATGTATTCGTCAAAATGCCACTGAAACATTGCTATCGTACCTGCTTCAACCAGCTCCCCCGGCAGCGTGTTCCAGGCACTCACCAATCTCGTGTGAAAACTTGCCTCGCACTTCTCCTCTAAACTTTCCCCCTTGCACCTTAACCCTATGTGCCCTAATGATTGACTCTTCCACCCTGGGATAAAGTGTATGACTATCTATTTGACTATCCAGACTTCTTTCCAGACAGATTTGGTTCCTGCTAGAACCACTGCAGACTCTGGCTGCTTGCCTTCAAAAAGCTGTTTCAAATGGTTTGTTTCAGATTTCCCCTTGTTCTCAGACAAGTCTGCTATGCTTTAAATACTGTTTTTTGTAACTATCCTACTGTGAGAGCAAAATACTTTATTTGTGGTGTAAAAGGGTAGTAAGATTACAACTCACCTCAGAGTTTTCTCAAAATGTCTGAATACCTTAGCTCCACTCAGCAATTATATCATCTCCCCAAAACAAACTATCTCCACAGTGACTCCCCCTAGTCAAACAGCAATGCATTACCTCAGGATATTCACTCCTCAGGATTTTCACTCTGGCCAATTTCACCTTTGGCTCCTATAAGCTTTCCAGTCTTGCAAAACAAGATTTTTTTTCAAAAACATGACTCCTGCAGTTAAACACACTCTAACAAAGGACTTTAACCGTTAAATTACCAAATATTTATATTCCAACATATCTATAATCCCGCATTTGTCACAAGCAGTCCCTGTTCAAATGTAGCAAGACCTGAATGATGTACAGGCTTCGGCTGACAAGTGGCAAGTAACATTGATGGCACACAAGTGCTAGGCAATGGCCTTTCCGAACACGAGAGAATGAAACAATTGTTCCTCACATTCAATGGCTTTACCATAACTGAATCCCTATCAACATCCTGGCGGTTACCGTTGACCAGAAACTGTACTCAACCAGCCATAGTAATGCTATAGTTACAAGACCAGGTCAGAGGTGAGGAAGCCTGCAGCGAATAACTCACCACCTGACTCCCCAAAGCCTGTGCATCATCATCAAGGCACACGTCAGGACTGTAATGGAATAGTCTCCACTTGCCTGGATGAGTGCCACTCTACCATCACTCAAGAAGCTCAACAGTTTCAAGAGAAAGCTGTCCCCTTGATTGGCACATCATCCATAAACATTCACTGCCTCCATCACTGATGCTCAGCAGCAATCGACAAGGTGCAAAACAGGGACTCACCAAGGTTCCAAATACATGACCACTACCATCTAGAAGGACAAGAGCAGCAGATACCTGGGAACCCCACCACCTGGAGGTTCCCCTCCAAGTCACTCACATCCTGACTTGGAAATATATCGCCGTTCCTTCACTGTCGCTGGGGCAATATCCTGGAACTCCCTCCCTAACAGCACAGTGGGTGTACCTAAAGCACAAGAAGTTCAGTGGTTCAAGAAGACTGCTCACTACCACCTTCTTAAGAACAGTTATGGATGGTAATCAATGCTGGTGTTGTTTTCCTTGAGAGATGACCAGGTTCAGCTGAGATTTAATTGAAATGTTGTAAATTATGTAACGTTTTGAGATGTTCCAGGGAAAAACTGTAGATGGTGGGATTTGAATTTGAACAATCTGGAATTTGAAGTATTTTTTCAGAGAGTGGTGAATCTGTGGAATTCTTTACCACAGAGAGCTGTAGAGGCTGGGTCGTTAAGTATGTTCAAGGCGGAGAGAGACAGATATTTCATCAGTAAGGGAATCAAGGTGGGAAAGTGGAGTGGCAAATTATCACATCAAATCAGTCATGTTCTCTTGAATGGCAAAGCAGACTCGATGGGCAAATGGCCTCTGTCTGTCTCTACATCTTACAGTCTAATGAGGAGCATGAAACAAGTGTACAATGTGGCAAAAATCCATCATGTTCACTAATGATCCTCAGGGAAGGAAATCAACATTTACAACATGTAAACTCCACACAGTCACCCAAGGCCAGAATTAAACCCAGCTCCCTGGCGCAGTGAGGCACAGTGCTAACCACTGTGCCACCGTTCACTAAACCAAACACAGTTAACATAAATAACACAGGAACTAATGGTGACTTGATGAAAAGCTTTTTTTAAAAAGTAAATATTAGGGTCTGAAATGCATAACCAGGGTGTAATCAAGGCAGATTCAACAATACCTTTGCATAGTCACCTGAAGAGGAAAGAATAATGCAAAGCAATGGGCAGAAGACTAGTTTCAGCTGAGTTGGTCTCTCAGAGAGCTGGCATGGGCACGAGAGGTAATGTAACCATCCCATAATTTGTCCAGTTGCATTGTAAGGAATTAGGCTGCAGAATACAATCAAGGACTCCCGTTACATTTGGCAGCACTTCAGTGTTCCCCTATCGTGTTGCTTTGTCCAGCGCTTTGTGGCCTCACCCTTAATATCCAGGCCCCTCGGAATTTGACTCTTGGTCCTCAGAGCAAATACAACAATACTCAATAAATGTTGTTCTCCTCAATATTTTTTTAAAAAAAAGAATGTTCTTGCAGAATTATTGGAAATGCAATGGAAATGTTTCTTCAGGCTTCCCCTGTCTATTTAGTAGCAGATCAGGGATAATTTGACATTTGGATCGAATAGCGTCCTCATGGTTTAGCCATGAGAAGAAACTCTCACGCCATCTGTCTGAGCTGCTTTCCAACCCAGGCCCAAAGAGAAATAACAGTGTTTAAGAAATGAGTCTCTTATTTGTACTGTTGCTTTCCGGCAACATAGAAAGAAACCCATATCTTTATATTTAAAACCATTATTTTTAAAACTGTCCTCGTCTGCGGAAGATAGAAAATCAAGATGGTTGCTGCAAGTCATCAAGAGGGGGGATCTCACAGAGACTTATAAAATTCGAACAGGACTGGACAGGGTAGATGCAGGGAAGGCGTTACCAATGATGGGTGTGTCCAGAACCAGGGGTCACAGCCTGAGGATTCAGAGTAAACCATTTCGGACAGAGATAAGGCAACACTTCCTCACACAAAGAGTGGAATTCATTACCACAGGAAGTAGTTGATGCTAAAACTTTCAATATATTCAATAGGCAGCTGGATATCGCACTTGGGGAGAATGGGATCAAAGGCTATGGGGAGAAAGCAGGGTTAGGCTATTGAGTTGGATGATCAGCCATGATGGTGATGAATGGCGGAGCAGGCTCGAAGGGCCGAAAGGCCTCCTCCTGCTCCTATCTTCTATGTATGTATACCCAATGAGATCTTACTTTACAGCCTTTACAGCAGGGACCAACGGATGAACATTTTGCACCAGGTTTGAGTTTGCAGGTCAACGGCTGGCAGCAGGAATCTGAACAATCCTGAGGGCAAATCAAACAGAAAACACCAGTTACTGGGGTGAAATCGCAACATGCTAAGAGGATTTTCTCTAATTCAAAGCTGAGGGGGCAGTGCAGAGCATGGATGGGCAGCCTCGGCCATTGAGTGGGCAGCACGAGTGGCTGTCCTTCATCCCAATGGGCTGCAAGATTGAAGTAGGGCTGGTTGATTCACCATAACCCCATGAATCAGATTGAATACAATTAATACACACCAAATGTTTCAGAATGAGTGATAGAAAGTGCTTATTCATTCATGTATTAATAAAATTAACATCAATTTCAAGTTGTGGAAACAAAATAAGTGTTTACACTTTGGATGCAGAGGGTGTTCACAGCTCTCGGAGTCAATGTTGTGAGCAATCAGAAGGCACCTCCCTTCACTGACTCTCACTTTCAGTCATCCCAGGTGGAGAAAAACTACACAGATGGAAATCAGTGGAACGCAGAAACTCTGCGCATGGACAACGGTCATCAACATGTCTCGCGGGTCACACTCCGAACCCAGCTGGGCCGCGTGTGCCACCGATTGCCAACCACTGGTATAGGGGTGGTTTATTCTGTATCTGAACCATTCTCTAGCTGCCCTGAGAGTGTTCAACGGGACAGTGCAGGGGGTGCTTTACTCTGTATCTAACCCATGTTGTACTTGCTCTGGGGGGGGGGTGATGGGACAGTGCGCAGGCAGCTTTACTCTGTATCTAACCCATGTTGTACTTGCTCTGGGAGTGTGTGCTGGGACAGTGCGCAGGCAGCTTTACTCTGTGTCTAACCCATGTTGTACTTGCTCTGGGAGTGTGTGCTGGGGCAGTGCGCAGGCAGCTTTACTCTGTATCTAACCCATGTTGTACTTGCTCTGGGAGTGTGAGCTGGGACAGTGCGCAGGCAGCTTTACTCTGTATCTAACCCATGTTGTACTTGCTCTGGGAGTGTGAGCTGGGACAGTGCGCAGGCAGCTTTACTCTGTATCTAACCCATGTTGTACTTGCTCTGGGGGTGTGTGCTGGGACAGTGTGCAGGCAGCTTTACTCTGTATCTAACCCATGTTGTACTTGCTCTGGGAGTGTGAGCTGGGACAGTGTGCAGGCAGCTTTACTCTGTATCTAACCCATGTTGTACTTGCTCTGGGGGTGTGAGCTGGGACAGTGCGCAGGCAGCTTTACTCTGTGTCTAACCCATGTTGTACTTGCTCTGGGAGTGTGAGCTGGGACAGTGCGCAGGCAGCTTTACTCTGTATCTAACCCATGTTGTACTTGCTCTGGGAGTGTGAGCTGGGACAGTGCGCAGGCAGCTTTACTCTGTGTCTAACCCATGTTGTACTTGCTCTGGGGGTGTGAGCTGGGACAGTGCGCAGGCAGCTTTACTCTGTATCTAACCCATGTTGTACTTGCTCTGGGAGTGTGAGCTGGGACAGTGCGCAGGCAGCTTTACTCTGTGTCTAACCCATGTTGTACTTGCTCTGGGAGTGTGAGCTGGGACAGTGCGCAGGCAGCTTTACTCTGTGTCTAACCCATGTTGTACTTGCTCTGGGGGTGTGAGCTGGGACAGTGCGCAGGCAGCTTTACTCTGTGTCTAACCCATGTTGTACTTGCTCTGGGAGTGTGAGCTGGGACAGTGCGCAGGCAGCTTTACTCTGTGTCTAACCCATGTTGTACTTGCTCTGGGAGTGTGAGCTGGGACAGTGCGCAGGCAGCTTTACTCTGTGTCTAACCCATGTTGTACTTGCTCTGGGAGTGTGAGCTGGGACAGTGCGCAGGCAGCTTTACTCTGTATCTAACCCACGTTGTACTTGCTCTGGGAGTGTGAGCTGGGACAGTGCGCAGGCAGCTTTACTCTGTATCTAACCCATGTTGTACTTGCTCTGGGAGTGTGAGCTGGGACAGTGCGCAGGCAGCTTTACTCTGTGTCTAACCCATGTTGTACTTGCTCTGGGAGTGTGAGCTGGGACAGTGCGCAGGCAGCTTTACTCTGTATCTAACCCATGTTGTACTTGCTCTGGGAGTGTGAGCTGGGACAGTGCGCAGGCAGCTTTACTCTGTGTCTAACCCATGTTGTACTTGCTCTGGGAGTGTGAGCTGGGACACTGCGCAGGCAGCTTTACTCTGTATCTAACCCATGTTGTACTTGCTCTGGGGGTGTGAGCTGGGACAGTTCGCAGGCAGCTTTACTCTGTGTCTAACCCATGTTGTACTTGCTCTGGGGGTGTGAGCTGGGACAGTTCGCAGGCAGCTTTACTCTGTGTCTAACCCATGTTGTACTTGCTCTGGGAGTGTGAGCTGGGACAGTGCGCAGGCAGCTTTACTCTGTGTCTAACCCATGTTGTACTTGCTCTGGGAGTGTGAGCTGGGACAGTTCGCAGGCAGCTTTACTCTGTGTCTAACCCATGTTGTACTTGCTCTGGGAGTGTGAGCTGGGACACTGCGCAGGCAGCTTTACTCTGTATCTAACCCATGTTGTACTTGCTCTGGGAGTGACGATGGGACACTGCGCAGGCAGCTTTACTCTGTATCTAACCCATGTTGTACTTGCTCTGGGAGTGTGAGCTGGGACAGTGCGCAGGCAGCTTTACTCTGTGTCTAACCCATGTTGTACTTGCTCTGGGGGTGTGAGCTGGGACAGTGCGCAGGCAGCTTTACTCTGTATCTAACCCATGTTGTACTTGCTCTGGGAGTGTGAGCTGGGACAGTGCGCAGGCAGCTTTACTCTGTGTCTAACCCATGTTGTACTTGCTCTGGGAGTGTGTGCTGGGACAGTGCGCAGGCAGCTTTACTCTGTGTCTAACCCATGTTGTACTTGCTCTGGGAGTGTGTGATGGGGCAGTGCGCAGGCAGCTTTACTCTGTGTCTAACCCATGTTGTACTTGCTCTGGGAGTGTGAGCTGGGACAGTGCGCAGGCAGCTTTACTCTGTGTCTAACCCATGTTGTACTTGCTCTGGGAGTGTGAGCTGGGACAGTGCGCAGGCAGCTTTACTCTGTATCTAACCCACGTTGTACTTGCTCTGGGAGTGTGAGCTGGGACAGTGCGCAGGCAGCTTTACTCTGTATCTAACCCATGTTGTACTTGCTCTGGGAGTGTGAGCTGGGACAGTGCGCAGGCAGCTTTACTCTGTGTCTAACCCATGTTGTACTTGCTCTGGGAGTGTGAGCTGGGACAGTGCGCAGGCAGCTTTACTCTGTATCTAACCCATGTTGTACTTGCTCTGGGAGTGTGAGCTGGGACAGTGCGCAGGCAGCTTTACTCTGTGTCTAACCCATGTTGTACTTGCTCTGGGAGTGTGAGCTGGGACACTGCGCAGGCAGCTTTACTCTGTATCTAACCCATGTTGTACTTGCTCTGGGGGTGTGAGCTGGGACAGTTCGCAGGCAGCTTTACTCTGTGTCTAACCCATGTTGTACTTGCTCTGGGGGTGTGAGCTGGGACAGTTCGCAGGCAGCTTTACTCTGTGTCTAACCCATGTTGTACTTGCTCTGGGAGTGTGAGCTGGGACAGTGCGCAGGCAGCTTTACTCTGTGTCTAACCCATGTTGTACTTGCTCTGGGAGTGTGAGCTGGGACAGTTCGCAGGCAGCTTTACTCTGTGTCTAACCCATGTTGTACTTGCTCTGGGAGTGTGAGCTGGGACACTGCGCAGGCAGCTTTACTCTGTATCTAACCCATGTTGTACTTGCTCTGGGAGTGACGATGGGACACTGCGCAGGCAGCTTTACTCTGTATCTAACCCATGTTGTACTTGCTCTGGGAGTGTGAGCTGGGACAGTGTGCAGGCAGCTTTACTCTGTGTCTAACCCATGTTGTACTTGCTCTGGGTGTGTGAGCTGGGACAGTGCGCAGGCAGCTTTACTCTGTGTCTAACCCATGTTGTATTTGCTCTGGGAGTGTGAGCTGGGACAGTGCGCAGGCAGCTTTACTCTGTATCTAACCCATGTTGTACTTGCTCTGGGAGTGTGTGCTGGGACAGTGCGCAGGCAGCTTTACTCTGTATCTAACCCATGTTGTACTTGCTCTGGGAGTGTGAGCTGGGACAGTGCGCAGGCAGCTTTACTCTGTATCTAACCCATGTTGTACTTGCTCTGGGAGTGTGAGCTGGGACAGTGCGCAGGCAGCTTTACTCTGTATCTAACCCATGTTGTACTTGCTCTGGGAGTGTGAGCTGGGACAGTGCGCAGGCAGCTTTACTCTGTATCTAACCCATGTTGTACTTGCTCTGGGGGTGTGAGCTGGGACAGTGCGCAGGCAGCTTTACTCTGTATCTAACCCATGTTGTACTTGCTCTGGGAGTGTGTGCTGGGACAGTGCGCAGGCAGCTTTACTCTGTATCTAACCCATGTTGTACTTGCTCTGGGGGGGGTGATGGGGCAGTGCGCAGGCAGCTTTACTCTGTATCTAACCCATGTTGTACTTGCTCTGGGAGTGTGAGCTGGGACAGTGCGCAGGCAGCTTTACTCTGTGTCTAACCCATGTTGTACTTGCTCTGGGGGTGTGTGATTGGACAGTGTGCAGGCAGCTTTACTCTGTGTCTAACCCATGTTGTACTTGCTCTGGGAGTGTGAGCTGGGACAGTGCGCAGGCAGCTTTACTCTGTATCTAACCCATGTTGTACTTGCTCTGGGAGTGTGAGCTGGGACAGTGCACAGGCAGCTTTACTCTGTATCTAACCCATGTTGTACTTGCTCTGGGAGTGTGAGCTGGGACAGTGCGCAGGCAGCTTTACTCTATATCTAACCCATGTTGTACTTGCTCTGGGAGTGTGAGCTGGGACAGTGCGCAGGCAGCTTTACTCTGTATCTAACCCATGTTGTACTTGCTCTGGGAGTGTGAGCTGGGACAGTGCGCAGGCAGCTTTACTCTGTATCTAACCCATGTTGTACTTGCTCTGGGAGTGTGAGCTGGGACAGTGCACAGGCAGCTTTATTCTGTGTCTAACCCATGTTGTACTTGCTCTGGGAGTGTGAGCTGGGACAGTGCGCAGGCAGCTTTACTCTGTATCTAACCCATGTTGTACTTGCTCTGGGAGTGTGAGCTGGGACAGTGCGCAGGCAGCTTTACTCTGTATCTAACCCATGTTGTACTTGCTCTGGGAGTGTGTGCTGGGACAGTGCACAGGCAGCTTTACTCTGTATCTAACCCATGTTGTACTTGCTCTGGGAGTGTGAGCTGGGACAGTGCGCAGGCAGCTTTACTCTGTATCTAACCCATGTTGTACTTGCTCTGGGAGTGTGAGCTGGGACAGTGCGCAGGCAGCTTTACTCTGTATCTAACCCATGTTGTACTTGCTCTGGGAGTGTGAGCTGGGACAGTGCGCAGGCAGCTTTACTCTGTATCTAACCCATGTTGTACTTGCTCTGGGAGTGTGAGCTGGGACAGTGCGCAGGCAGCTTTACTCTGTGTCTAACCCATGTTGTACTCGCTCTGGGAGTGTGTGCTGGGACAGTGTGCAGGCAGCTTTACTCTGTATCTAACCCATGTTGTACTTGCTCTGGGAGTGTGAGCTGGGACAGTGCGCAGGCAGCTTTACTCTGTGTCTAACCCATGTTGTACTTGCTCTGGGTGTGTGAGCTGGGACAGTGCGCAGGCAGCTTTACTCTGTATCTAACCCATGTTGTACTTGCTCTGGGGGTGTGAGCTGGGACAGTGCGCAGGCAGCTTTACTCTGTGTCTAACCCATGTTGTACTTGCTCTGGGAGTGTGTGCTGGGACAGTGCGCAGGCAGCTTTACTCTGTGTCTAACCCATGTTGTACTTGCTCTGGGAGTGTGAGCTGGGACAGTGCGCAGGCAGCTTTACTCTGTGTCTAACCCATGTTGTACTTGCTCTGGGAGTGTGAGCTGGGACAGTGCGCAGGCAGCTTTACTCTGTGTCTAACCCATGTTGTACTTGCTCTGGGGGTGTGAGCTGGGACAGTGCGCAGGCAGCTTTACTCTGTATCTAACCCATGTTGTACTTGCTCTGGGAGTGTGAGCTGGGACAGTGCGCAGGCAGCTTTACTCTGTGTCTAACCCATGTTGTACTTGCTCTGGGGGTGTGTGATGGGACAGTGCGCAGGCAGCTTTACTCTGTGTCTAACCCATGTTGTACTTGCTCTGGGAGTGTGAGCTGGGACAGTGCGCAGGCAGCTTTACTTTGTGTCTAACCCATGTTGTACTTGCTCTGGGTGTGTGTGATGGGGCAGTGCGCAGGCAGCTTTACTCTGTATCTAACCCATGTTGTACTTGCTCTGGGAGTGTGTGCTGCGACAGTGCGCAGGCAGCTTTACTCTGTATCTAACCCATGTTGTACTTGCTCTGGGAGTGTGTGCTGCGACAGTGCGCAGGCAGCTTTACTCTGTATCTAACCCATGTTGTACTTGCTCTGGGAGTGTGAGCTGGGATAGTGTGCAGGCAGCTTTACTCTGTGTCTAACCCATGTTGTACTTGCTCTGGGAGTGTGAGCTGGGACAGTGCGCAGGCAGCTTTACTCTGTATCTAACCCATGTTGTACTTGCTCTGGGAGTGTGAGCTGGGACAGTGTGCAGGCAGCTTTACTCTGTGTCTAACCCATGTTGTACTTGCTCTGGGAGTGTGTGACGTGACAGTGCGCAGGCAGCTTTACTCTGTGTCTAACCCATGTTGTACTTGCTCTGGGAGTGTGAGCTGGGACAGTGCGCAGGCAGCTTTACTCTGTATCTAACCCATGTTGTACTTGCTCTGGGAGTGTGAGCTGGGACAGTGCGCAGGCAGCTTTACTCTGTATCTAACCCATGTTGTACTTGCTCTGGGAGTGTGAGCTGGGACAGTGCGCAGGCAGCTTTACTCTGTGTCTAACCCATGTTGTACTTGCTCTGGGAGTGTGAGCTGGGACAGTGCGCAGGCAGCTTTACTCTGTATCTAACCCATGTTGTACTTGCTCTGGGAGTGTGTGCTGGGACAGTGCGCAGGCAGCTTTACTCTGTATCTAACCCATGTTGTACTTGCTCTGGGAGTGTGTGATGGAACAGTGCGCAGGCAGCTTTACTCTGTGTCTAACCCATGTTGTACTTGCTCTGGGAGTGTGAGCTGGGACAGTGCGCAGGCAGCTTTACTCTGTGTCTAACCCATGTTGTACTTCCTCTGGGAGTGTGTGATGGAACAGTGCGCAGGCAGCTTTACTCTGTGTCTAACCCATGTTGTACTTGCTCTGGGAGTGTGAGCTGGGACAGTGCGCAGGCAGCTTTACTCTGTGTCTAACCCATGTTGTACTTCCTCTGGGAGTGTGTGATGGAACAGTGCGCAGGCAGCTTTACTCTGTGTCTAACCCATGTTGTACTTGCTCTGGGAGTGTGAGCTGGGACAGTGCGCAGCAGCTTTACTCTGTGTCTAACCCATGTTGTACTTGCTCTGGGGGTGTGTGCTGGGACAGTGCGCAGGCAGCTTTACTCTGTGTCTAACCCATGTTGTACTTGCTCTGGGAGTGTGAGCTGGGACAGTGCGCAGGCAGCTTTACTCTGTATCTAACCCATGTTGTACTTGCTCTGGGGGTGTGTGCTGGGACAGTGCGCAGGCAGCTTTACTCTGTGTCTAACCCATGTTGTACTTGCTCTGGGGGTGTGAGCTGGGACAGTGCGCAGGCAGCTTTACTCTGTGTCTAACCCATGTTGTACTTGCTCTGGGGGTGTGTGCTGGGACAGTGCGCAGGCAGCTTTACTCTGTGTCTAACCCATGTTGTACTTGCTCTGGGAGTGTGAGCTGGGACAGTGCGCAGGCAGCTTTACTCTGTATCTAACCCATGTTGTACTTGCTCTGGGAGTGTGAGCTGGGACAGTGCGCAGGCAGCTTTACTCTGTGTCTAACCCATGTTGTACTTGCTCTGGGAGTGTGAGCTGGGACAGTGCGCAGGCAGCTTTACTCTGTATCTAACCCATGTTGTACTTGCTCTGGGAGTGTGAGCTGGGACAGTGCGCAGGCAGCTTTACTCTGTATCTAACCCATGCTGTACTTGCTCTGGGGGTGTGAGCTGGGACACTGCGCAGGCAGCTTTACTCTGTGTCTAACCCATGTTGTACTTGCTCTGGGAGTGTGAGCTGGGACACTGCGCAGGCAGCTTTACTCTGTGTCTAACCCATGTTGTACTTCCTCTGGGAGTGTGAGCTGGGACAGTGCGCAGGCAGCTTTACTCTGTGTCTAACCCATGTTGTACTTGCTCTGGGGGTGTGTGATGGAACAGTGCGCAGGCAGCTTTACTCTGTATCTAACCCATGTTGTACTTGCTCTGGGGGTGTGAGCTGGGACAGTGCGCAGGCAGCTTTACTCTGTGTCTAACCCATGTTGTACTTGCTCTGGGGGTGTGTGATGGGGCAGTGCGCAGGCAGCTTTACTCTGTGTCTAACCCATGTTGTACTTGCTCTGGGAGTGTGAGCTGGGACAGTGCGCAGGCAGCTTTACTCTGTGTCTAACCCATGTTGTACTTGCTCTGGGAGTGTGTGCTGGGACAGTGCGCAGGCAGCTTTACTCTGTGTCTAACCCATGTTGGACTTGCTCTGGGGGTGTGTGCTGGGACAGTGCGCAGGCAGCTTTACTCTGTGTCTAACCCATGTTGTACTTGCTCTGGGGGTGTGTGATGGGGCAGTGCGCAGGCAGCTTTACTCTGTGTCTAACCCATGTTGTACTTGCTCTGGGAGTGTGAGCTGGGACAGTGCGCAGGCAGCTTTACTCTGTGTCTAACCCATGTTGTACTTGCTCTGGGGGTGTGTGATGGGGCAGTGCGCAGGCAGCTTTACTCTGTGTCTAACCCATGTTGTACTTGCTCTGGGAGTGTGAGCTGGGACAGTGCGCAGGCAGCTTTACTCTGTGTCTAACCCATGTTGGACTTGCTCTGGGGGTGTGTGCTGGGACAGTGCGCAGGCAGCTTTACTCTGTATCTAACCCATGTTGTACTTGCTCTGGGAGTGTGAGCTGGGACAGTGCGCAGGCAGCTTTACTCTGTATGTAACCCATGTTGTACTTGCTCTGGGGGTGTGTGCTGGGACAGTGCGCAGGCAGCTTTACTCTGTGTCTAACCCACGTTGTACTTGCTCTGGGAGTGTGAGCTGGGACAGTGCGCAGGCAGCTTTACTCTGTATCTAACTAATGTTGTACTTGCTCTGGGAGTGTGTGCTGGGACAGTGCGCAGGCAGCTTTACTCTGTATCTAACCCATGTTGTACTTGCTCTGGGAGTGTGAGCTGGGACAGTGCGCAGGCAGCTTTACTCTGTGTCTAACCCATGTTGTACTTGCTCTGGGAGTGTGAGCTGGGACAGTGCGCAGGCAGCTTTACTCTGTATCTAACCCATGTTGTACTTGCTCTGGCAGTGTGAGCTGGGACAGTGCGCAGGCAGCTTTACTCTGTGTCTAACCCATGTTGTACTTGCTCTGGGGGTGTGTGATGGGGCAGTGCGCAGGCAGCTTTACTCTGTGTCTAACCCATGTTGTACTTGCTCTGGCAGTGTGAGCTGGGACAGTGCGCAGGCAGCTTTACTCTGTGTCTAACCCATGTTGTACTTGCTCTGGGGGTGTGTGATGGGGCAGTGCGCAGGCAGCTTTACTCTGTGTCTAACCCATGTTGTACTTGCTCTGGCAGTGTGTGCTGGGACAGTGCGCAAGCAGCTTTACTCTGTGTCTAACCCATGTTGTACTTGCTCTGGGGGGGGGGTGATGGGACAGTGCGCAGGCAGCTTTACTCTGTATCTAACCCATGTTGTACTTGCTCTGGGAGTGTGAGCTGGGACAGTGCGCAGGCAGCTTTACTCTGTGTCTAACCCATGTTGTACTTGCTCTGGGAGTGTGAGCTGGGACAGTGCGCAGGCAGCTTTACTCTGTGTCTAACCCATGTTGTACTTGCTCTGGGAGTGTGAGCTGGGACAGTGCGCAGGCAGCTTTACTCTGTATCTAACCCATGTTGTACTTGCTCTGGGAGTGTGTGCTGGGACAGTGCGCAGGCAGCTTTACACTGTATCTAACCCATGTTGTACTTGCTCTGGGAGTGTGTGCTGGGACAGTGTGCAGGCAGCTTTACTCTGTATCTAACCCATGTTGTACTTGCTCTGGGGGTGTGAGCTGGGACAGTGCGCAGGCAGCTTTACTCTGTGTCTAACCCATGTTGTACTTGCTCTGGGAGTGTGCTGGGACAGTGCGCAGGCAGCTTTACTCTGTATCTAACCCATGTTGTACTTGCTCTGGGAGTGTGAGCTGGGACAGTGCGCAGGCAGCTTTACTCTGTGTCTAACCCATGTTGTACTTGCTCTGGGAGTGTGAGCTGGGACAGTGCGCAGGCAGCTTTACTCTGTATCTAACCCATGTTGTACTTGCTCTGGCAGTGTGAGCTGGGACAGTGCGCAGGCAGCTTTACTCTGTGTCTAACCCATGTTGTACTTGCTCTGGGGGTGTGTGATGGGGCAGTGCGCAGGCAGCTTTACTCTGTGTCTAACCCATGTTGTACTTGCTCTGGCAGTGTGAGCTGGGACAGTGCGCAGGCAGCTTTACTCTGTGTCTAACCCATGTTGTACTTGCTCTGGGGGTGTGTGATGGGGCAGTGCGCAGGCAGCTTTACTCTGTGTCTAACCCATGTTGTACTTGCTCTGGCAGTGTGTGCTGGGACAGTGCGCAAGCAGCTTTACTCTGTGTCTAACCCATGTTGTACTTGCTCTGGGAGTGTGTGCTGGGACAGTGCGCAGGCAGCTTTACTCTGTATCTAACCCATGTTGTACTTGCTCTGGGGGTGTGAGCTGGGACAGTGCGCAGGCAGCTTTACTCTGTATCTAACCCATGTTGTACTTGCTCTGGGAGTGTGAGCTGGGACAGTGCGCAGGCAGCTTTACTCTGTATCTAACCCATGTTGTACTTGCTCTGGGAGTGTGAGCTGGGACAGTGCGCAGGCAGCTTTACTCTGTGTCTAACCCATGTTGTACTTGCTCTGGGAGTGTGTGCTGGGACAGTGCGCAGGCAGCTTTACTCTGTGTCTAACCCATGTTGTACTTGCTCTGGGAGTGTGAGCTGGGACAGTGCGCAGGCAGCTTTACTCTGTGTCTAACCCATGTTGTACTTGCTCTGGGGGTGTGAGCTGGGACAGTGCGCAGGCAGCTTTACTCTGTATCTAACCCATGTTGTACTTGCTCTGGGAGTGTGCGCTGGGACAGTGTGCAGGCAGCTTTACTCTGTATCTAACCCATGTTGTACTTGCTCTGGGGGTGTGAGCTGGGACAGTGCGCAGGCAGCTTTACTCTGTGTCTAACCCATGTTGTACTTGCTCTGGGAGTGTGTGATGGGGCAGTGCGCAGGCAGCTTTACTCTGTATCTAACCCATGTTGTACTTGCTCTGGGAGTGTGAGCTGGGACAGTGCGCAGGCAGCTTTACACTGTATCTAACCCATGTTGTACTTGCTCTGGGAGTGTGTGCTGGGACAGTGTGCAGGCAGCTTTACTCTGTATCTAACCCATGTTGTACTTGCTCTGGGGGTGTGTGCTGGGACAGTGCGCAGGCAGCTTTACTCTGTGTCTAACCCATGTTGTACTTGCTCTGGGAGTGTGAGCTGGGACAGTGCGCAGGCAGCTTTACTCTGTATCTAACCCATGTTGTACTTGCTCTGGGAGTGTGAGCTGGGACAGTGCGCAGGCAGCTTTACTCTGTATCTAACCCATGTTGTACTTGCTCTGGGGGTGTGTGCTGGGACAGTGCGCAGGCAGCTTTACTCTGTATCTAACCCATGTTGTACTTGCTCTGGGAGTGTGAGCTGGGACAGTGCGCAGGCAGCTTTACTCTGTGTCTAACCCATGTTGTACTTGCTCTGGGAGTGTGTGCTGGGACAGTGTGCAGGCAGCTTTACTCTGTATCTAACCCATGTTGTACTTGCTCTGGGAGTGTGAGCTGGGACAGTGCGCAGGCAGCTTTACTCTGTATCTAACCCATGTTGTACTTGCTCTGGGAGTGTGAGCTGGGACAGTGCGCAGGCAGCTTTACTCTGTGTCAAACCCATGTTGTACTTGCTCTGGGAGTGTGAGCTGGGACAGTGCGCAGGCAGCTTTACTCTGTGTCTAACCCATGTTGTTCTTGCTCTGGGAGTGTGAGCTGGGACAGTGCGCAGGCAGCTTTACTCTGTATCTAACCCATGTTGTACTTGCTCTGGGAGTGTGTGCTGGGACAGTGCGCAGGCAGCTTTACTCTGTATCTAACCCATGTTGTACTTGCTCTGGGAGTGTGAGCTGGGACAGTGCGCAGGCAGCTTTACTCTGTGTCTAACTCATGTTGTACTTGCTCTGGGAGTGTGAGCTGGGACAGTGCGCAGGCAGCTTTACTCTGTGTCTAACCCATGTTGTACTTGCTCTGGGAGTGTGAGCTGGGACAGTGCGCAGCAGCTTTACTCTGTATCTAACCCATGTTGTACTTGCTCTGGGAGTGTGAGCTGGGACAGTGCGCAGGCAGCTTTACTCTGTATCTAACCCATGTTGTACTTGCTCTGGGAGTGTGAGCTGGGACAGTGCGCAGGCAGCTTTACTCTGTGTCTAACCCATGTTGTACTTGCTCTGGGAGTGTGAGCTGGGACAGTGCGCAGGCATCTTTACTCTGTGTCTAACCCATGTTGTACTTGCTCTGGGAGTGTGAGCTGGGACAGTGCGCAGGCAGCTTTACTCTGTATCTAACCCATGTTGTACTTGCTCTGGGAGTGTGAGCTGGGACAGTGCGCAGGCAGCTTTATTCTTTATCTAACCCATGTTGTACTTGCTCTGGGAGTGTGAGCTGGGACAGTGCGCAGGCATCTTTACTCTGTGTCTAACCCATGTTGTACTTGCTCTGGGGGTGTGAGCTGGGACAGTGCGCAGGCAGCTTTACTCTGTATCTAACCCATGTTGTACTTGCTCTGGGAGTGTGTGCTGGGACAGTGTGCAGGCAGCTTTACTCTGTGTCTAACCCATGTTGTACTTGCTCTGGGAGTGTGAGCTGGGACAGTGCGCAGGCATCTTTACTCTGTGTCTAACCCATGTTGTACTTGATCTGGGAGTGTGTGCTGGGACAGTGCGCAGGCAGCTTTACTCTGTATCTAACCCATGTTGTACTTGCTCTGGGAGTGTGAGCCGGGACAGTGCGCAGGCAGCTTTACTCTGTGTCTAACCCATGTTGTACTTGCTCTGGGAGTGTGAGCTGGGACAGTGCGCAGGCAGCTTTACTCTGTGTCTAACCCATGTTGTACTTGCTCTGGGAGTGTGAGCTGGGACAGTGCGCAGCAGCTTTACTCTGTATCTAACCCATGTTGTACTTGCTCTGGGAGTGTGAGCTGGGACAGTGCGCAGGCAGCTTTACTCTGTATCTAACCCATGTTGTACTTGCTCTGGGAGTGTGAGCTGGGACAGTGCGCAGGCAGCTTTACTCTGTATCTAACCCATGTTGTACTTGCTCTGGGAGTGTGAGCTGGGACAGTGCGCAGGCAGCTTTACTCTGTATCTAACCCATGTTGTACTCGCTCTGGGAGTGTGAGATGGGACAGTGTGCAGGCAGCTTTACTCTGTGTCTAACCCATGTTGTACTTGCTCTGGGAGTGTGAGCTGGGACACTGCGCAGGCAGCTTTACTCTGTGTCTAACCCATGTTGTACTTGCTCTGGGAGTGTGAGCTGGGACACTGCGCAGGCAGCTTTACTCTGTGTCTAACCCATGTTGTACTTGCTCTGGGGGTGTGTGCTGGGACAGTGCGCAGGCAGCTTTACTCTGTGTCTAACCCATGTTGTACTTGCTCTGGGAGTGTGAGCTGGGACAGTGCGCAGGCAGCTTTACTCTGTATCTAACCCATGTTGTACTTGCTCTGGGAGTGTGAGCTGGGACAGTGCGCAGGCAGCTTTACTCTGTGTCTAACCCATGTTGTACTTGCTCTGGGAGTGTGAGCTGGGACAGTGCGCAGGCAGCTTTACTCTGTGTCTAACCCATGTTGTACTTGCTCTGGGAGTGTGAGCTGGGACAGTGTGCAGGCAGCTTTACTCTGTGTCTAACCCATGTTGTACTTGCTCTGGGAGTGTGTGCTGGGACAGTGCGCAGGCAGCTTTACTCTGTATCTAACCCATGTTGTACTTGCTCTGGGAGTGTGAGCTGGGACAGTGCGCAGGCAGCTTTACTCTGTATCTAACCCATGTTGTACTTGCTCTGGGAGTGTGAGCTGGGACAGTGCGCAGGCAGCTTTACTCTGTGTCTAACCCATGTTGTACTTGCTCTGGGAGTGTGAGCTGGGACAGTGCGCAGGCAGCTTTATTCTTTATCTAACCCATGTTGTACTTGCTCTGGGAGTGTGAGCTGGGACAGTGCGCAGGCAGCTTTACTCTGTGTCTAACCCATGTTGTACTTGCTCTGGGAGTGTGAGCTGGGACAGTGCGCAGGCAGCTTTATTCTTTATCTAACCCATGTTGTACTTGCTCTGGGAGTGTGAGCTGGGACAGTGCGCAGGCAGCTTTACTCTGTATCTAACCCATGTTGTACTTGCTCTGGGAGTGTGAGCTGGGACAGTGCGCAGGCAGCTTTATTCTTTATCTAACCCATGTTGTACTTGCTCTGGGAGTGTGAGCTGGGACAGTGCGCAGGCAGCTTTACTCTGTATCTAACCCATGTTGTACTTGCTCTGGGAGTGTGAGCTGGGACAGTGCGCAGGCAGCTTTATTCTTTATCTAACCCATGTTGTACTTGCTCTGGGAGTGTGAGCTGGGACAGTGCGCAGGCAGCTTTACTCTGTGTCTAACCCATGTTGTACTTGCTCTGGGACTGTGTGCTGGGACAGTGCGCAGGCAGCTTTACTCTGTATCTAACCCATGTTGTACTTGCTCTGGGAGTGTGAGCTGGGACAGTGCGCAGGCAGCTTTACTCTGTGTCTAACCCATGTTGTACTTGCTCTGGGAGTGTGAGCTGGGACAGTGCGCAGGCAGCTTTACTCTGTATCTAACCCATGTTGTGCTTGCTCTGGGAGTGTGAGCTGGGACAGTGCGCAGGCAGCTTTACTCTGTGTCTAACCCATGTTGTACTTGCTCTGGGGGTGTGTGATGGGACAGTGCACAGGCAGCTTTACTCTGTGTCTAACCCATGTTGTACTTGCTCTGGGAGTGTGAGCTGGGACAGTGCGCAGGCAGCTTTACTCTGTGTCTAACCCATGTTGTACTTGCTCTGGGGGTGTGATGGGACAGTGCGCAGGCAGCTTTACTCTGTGTCTAACCCATGTTGTACTTGCTCTGGGAGTGTGAGCTGGGACAGTGCGCAGGCAGCTTTACTCTGTGTCTAACCCATGTTGTACTTGCTCTGGGGGTGTGATGGGACAGTGCGCAGGCAGCTTTACTCTGTGTCTAACCCATGTTGTACTTGCTCTGGGAGTGTGAGCTGGGACAGTGCGCAGGCAGCTTTACTCTGTGTCTAACCCATGTTGTACTTGCTCTGGGAATGTGCGCTGGGACAGTGCGCAGGCAGCTTTACTCTGTGTCTAACCCATGTTGTACTTGCTCTGGGGGTGTGTGCTGGGACAGTGCGCAGGCAGCTTTACTCTGTGTCTAACCCATGTTGTACTTGCTCTGGGAGTGTGAGCTGGGACAGTGCGCAGGCAGCTTTACTCTGTGTCTAACCCATGTTGTACTTGCTCTGGGAGTGTGTGATGGGGCAGTGCGCAGGCAGCTTTACTCTGTGTCTAACCCATGTTGTACTTGCTCTGGGAGTGTGTGATGTGACACTGCGCAGGCAGCTTTACTCTGTATCTAACCCATGTTGTACTTGCTCTGGGAGTGTGTGCTGGGACAGTGCGCAGGCAGCTTTACTCTGTGTCTAACCCATGTTGTACTTGCTCTGGGAGTGTGAGCTGGGACAGTGCGCAGGCAGCTTTACTCTGTGTCTAACCCATGTTGTACTTGCTCTGGGAGTGTGAGCTGGGACAGTGCGCAGGCAGCTTTACTCTGTATCTAACCCATGTTGTACTTGCTCTGGGAGTGTGAGCTGGGACAGTGCGCAGGCAGCTTTACTCTGTATCTAACCCATGTTGTACTTGCTCTGGGAGTGTGAGCTGGGACAGTGCGCAGGCAGCTTTACTCTGTATCTAACCCATGTTGTACTTGCTCTGGGAGTGTGAGCTGGGACAGTGCGCAGGCAGCTTTACTCTGTATCTAACCCATGTTGTACTTGCTCTGGGAGTGTGAGCTGGGACAGTGCGCAGGCAGCTTTACTCTGTATCTAACCCATGTTGTACTTGCTCTGGGGGTGTGAGCTGGGACAGTGCGCAGGCAGCTTTACTCTGTATCTAACCCATGTTGTACTTGCTCTGGGAGTGTGAGCTGGGACAGTGCGCAGGCAGCTTTACTCTGTGTCTAACCCATGTTGTACTTGCTCTGGGAGTGTGAGCTGGGACAGTGCGCAGGCAGCTTTACTCTGTATCTAACCCATGTTGTACTTGCTCTGGGGGTGTGAGCTGGGACAGTGCGCAGGCAGCTTTACTCTGTGTCTAACCCATGTTGTACTTGCTCTGGGAGTGTGAGCTGGGACAGTGCGCAGGCAGCTTTACTCTGTGTCTAACCCATGTTGTACTTGCTCTGGGGGTGTGAGCTGGGACAGTGCGCAGGCAGCTTTACTCTGTGTCTAACCCATGTTGTACTTGCTCTGGGAGTGTGAGCTGGGACAGTGCGCAGGCAGCTTTACTCTGTATCTAACCCATGTTGTACTTGCTCTGGGAGTGTGAGCTGGGACAGTGCGCAGGCAGCTTTACTCTGTGTCTAACCCATGTTGTACTTGCTCTGGGAGTGTGAGCTGGGACAGTGCGCAGGCAGCTTTACTCTGTGTCTAACCCATGTTGTACTTGCTCTGGGAGTGTGAGCTGGGACAGTGCGCAGGCAGCTTTACTCTGTATCTAACCCATGTTGTACTTGCTCTGGGAGTGTGAGCTGGGACAGTGCGCAGGCAGCTTTACTCTGTGTCTAACCCATGTTGGACTTGCTCTGGGAGTGTGAGCTGGGACAGTGCGCAGGCAGCTTTACTCTGTGTCTAACCCATGATGTACTTGCTCTGGGAGTGTGAGCTGGGGCAGTGCGCAGGCAGCTTTACTCTGTGTCTAACCCATGTTGTACTTGCTCTGGGAGTGTGAGCTGGGGCAGTGCGCAGGCAGCTTTACTCTGTGTCTAACCCATGTTGTACTTGCTCTGGGAGTGTGAGCTGGGACAGTGCGCAGGCAGCTTTACTCTGTATCTAACCCATGTTGTACTTGCTCTGGGGGTGTGTGCTGGGACAGTGCGCAGGCAGCTTTACTCTGTATCTAACACATGTTGTACTTGCTCTGGGGGGGGGGGGGGGTGATGGGACAGTGCGCAGGCAGCTTTACTCTGTGTCTAACCCATGTTGTACTTGCTCTGGGAGTGTGAGCTGGGACAGTGCGCAGGCAGCTTTATTCTTTATCTAACCCATGTTGTTCTTGCTCTGGGGGTGTGTGCTGGGACAGTGCGCAGGCAGCTTTACCCTGTGTCTAACCCATGTTGTACTTGCTCTGGGAGTGTGAGCTGGGACACTGCGCAGGCAGCTTTACTCTGTGTCTAACCCATGTTGTACTTGCTCTGGGAGTGTGAGCTGGGACAGTGCGCAGGCAGCTTTACTCTGTATCTAACCCATGTTGTTCTTGCTCTGGGAGTGTGTGCTGGGACACTGCGCAGGCAGCTTTACTCTGTGTCTAACCCATGTTGTACTTGCTCTGGGAGTGTGAGCTGGGACAGTGCGCAGGCAGCTTTACTCTGTGTCTAACCCATGTTGTACTTGCTCTGGGAGTGTGAGCTGGGACAGTGCGCAGGCAGCTTTACTCTGTATCTAACCCATGTTGTACTTGCTCTGGGAGTGTGAGCTGGGACACTGCGCAGGCAGCTTTACTCTGTGTCTAACCCATGTTGTACTTGCTCTGGGAGTGTGAGCTGGGACAGTGCGCAGGCAGCTTTACTCTGTGTCTAACCCATGTTGTACTTGCTCTGGGGGGGGGGGGGTGATGGGACAGTGCGCAGGCAGCTTTACTCTGTGTCTAACCCATGTTGTACTTGCTCTGGGAGTGTGAGCTGGGACACTGCGCAGGCAGCTTTACTCTGTGTCTAACCCATGTTGTACTTGCTCTGGGAGTGTGAGCTGGGACAGTGCGCAGGCAGCTTTATTCTTTATCTAACCCATGTTGTACTTGCTCTGGGAGTGTGAGCTGGGACACTGCGCAGGCAGCTTTACTCTGTGTCTAACCCATGTTGTACTTGCTCTGGGAGTGTGAGCTGGGACAGTGCGCAGGCAGCTTTACTCTGTGTCTAACCCATGTTGTACTTGCTCTGGGAGTGTGAGCTGGGACAGTGCGCAGGCAGCTTTACTCTGTGTCTAACCCATGTTGTACTTGCTCTGGGAGTGTGAGCTGGGACAGTGCGCAGGCAGCTTTACTCTGTATCTAACCCATGTTGTACTTGCTCTGGGAGTGTGAGCTGGGACAGTGCGCAGGCAGCTTTATTCTTTATCTAACCCATGTTGTACTTGCTCTGGGAGTGTGAGCTGGGACAGTGCGCAGGCAGCTTTACTCTGTATCTAACCCATGTTGTACTTGCTCTGGGAGTGTGAGCTGGGACAGTGCGCAGGCAGCTTTATTCTTTATCTAACCCATGTTGTACTTGCTCTGGGGGTGTGTGCTGGGACAGTGCGCAGGCAGCTTTACTCTGTATCTAACCCATGTTGTACTTGCTCTGGGAGTGTGAGCTGGGACAGTGCGCAGGCAGCTTTACTCTGTATCTAACCCATGTTGTACTTGCTCTGGGAGTGTGAGCTGGGACAGTGCGCAGGCAGCTTTACTCTGTGTCTAACCCATGTTGTACTTGCTCTGGGGGTGTGTGATGGGACAGTGCGCAGGCAGCTTTACTCTGTGTCTAACCCATGTTGTACTTGCTCTGGGAGTGTGAGCTGGGACAGTGCGCAGGCAGCTTTACTCTGTATCTAACCCATGTTGTACTTGCTCTGGGAGTGTGAGCTGGGACAGTGCGCAGGCAGCTTTACTCTGTGTCTAACCCATGTTGTACTTGCTCTGGGGGTGTGATGGGACAGTGCGCAGGCAGCTTTACTCTGTGTCTAACCCATGTTGTACTTGCTCTGGGAGTGTGAGCTGGGACAGTGCGCAGGCAGCTTTACTCTGTGTCTAACCCATGTTGTACTTGCTCTGGGGGTGTGATGGGACAGTGCGCAGGCAGCTTTACTCTGTGTCTAACCCATGTTGTACTTGCTCTGGGAGTGTGAGCTGGGACAGTGCGCAGGCAGCTTTACTCTGTATCTAACCCATGTTGTACTTGCTCTGGGAGTGTGAGCTGGGACAGTGCGCAGGCAGCTTTACTCTGTGTCTAACCCATGTTGTACTTGCTCTGGGAATGTGCGCTGGGACAGTGCGCAGGCAGCTTTACTCTGTGTCTAACCCATGTTGTACTTGCTCTGGGGGTGTGTGCTGGGACAGTGCGCAGGCAGCTTTACTCTGTGTCTAACCCATGTTGTACTTGCTCTGGGAGTGTGAGCTGGGACAGTGCGCAGGCAGCTTTACTCTGTGTCTAACCCATGTTGTACTTGCTCTGGGAGTGTGTGATGGGGCAGTGCGCAGGCAGCTTTACTCTGTATCTAACCCATGTTGCACTTGCTCTGGGAGTGTGAGCTGGGACAGTGCGCAGGCAGCTTTACTCTGTGTCTAACCCATGTTGTACTTGCTCTGGGAGTGTGAGCTGGGACAGTGCGCAGGCAGCTTTACTCTGTATCTAACCCATGTTGTACTTGCTCTGGGAGTGTGAGCTGGGACAGTGCGCAGGCAGCTTTACTCTGTATCTAACCCATGTTGTACTTGCTCTGGGAGTGTGAGCTGGGACAGTGCGCAGGCAGCTTTACTCTGTATCTAACCCATGTTGTACTTGCTCTGGGAGTGTGAGCTGGGACAGTGCGCAGGCAGCTTTACTCTGTATCTAACCCATGTTGTACTTGCTCTGGGAGTGTGAGCTGGGACAGTGCGCAGGCAGCTTTACTCTGTATCTAACCCATGTTGTACTTGCTCTGGGGGTGTGAGCTGGGACAGTGCGCAGGCAGCTTTACTCTGTATCTAACCCATGTTGTACTTGCTCTGGGAGTGTGAGCTGGGACAGTGCGCAGGCAGCTTTACTCTGTGTCTAACCCATGTTGTACTTGCTCTGGGAGTGTGAGCTGGGACAGTGCGCAGGCAGCTTTACTCTGTATCTAACCCATGTTGTACTTGCTCTGGGGGTGTGAGCTGGGACAGTGCGCAGGCAGCTTTACTCTGTGTCTAACCCATGTTGTACTTGCTCTGGGAGTGTGAGCTGGGACAGTGCGCAGGCAGCTTTACTCTGTGTCTAACCCATGTTGTACTTGCTCTGGGGGTGTGAGCTGGGACAGTGCGCAGGCAGCTTTACTCTGTGTCTAACCCATGTTGTACTTGCTCTGGGAGTGTGAGCTGGGACAGTGCGCAGGCAGCTTTACTCTGTATCTAACCCATGTTGTACTTGCTCTGGGAGTGTGAGCTGGGACAGTGCGCAGGCAGCTTTACTCTGTGTCTAACCCATGTTGTACTTGCTCTGGGGGTGTGAGCTGGGACAGTGTGCAGGCAGCTTTACTCTGTATCTAACCCATGTTGTACTTGCTCTGGGGGTGTGAGCTGGGACAGTGTGCAGGCAGCTTTACTCTGTATCTAACCCATGTTGTACTTGCTCTGGGAGTGTGAGCTGGGACAGTGCGCAGGCAGCTTTACTCTGTATCTAACCCATGTTGTACTTGCTCTGGGAGTGTGTGCTGGGACAGTGCGCAGGCAGCTTTACTCTGTATCTAACCCATGTTGTACTTGCTCTGGGAGTGTATGCTGGGACAGTGCGCAGGCAGCTTTACTCTGTATCTAACCCATGTTGTACTTGCTCTGGGAGTGTGAGCTGGGACAGTGCGCAGGCAGCTTTACTCTGTGTCTAACCCATGTTGTACTTGCTCTGGGAGTGTGAGCTGGGACAGTGCGCAGGCAGCTTTACTCTGTATCTAACCCATGTTGTACTTGCTCTGGGAGTGTGAGCTGGGACAGTGCGCAGGCAGCTTTACTCTGTGTCTAACCCATGTTGTACTTGCTCTGGGGGAGTGAGCTGGGACAGTGCGCAGGCAGCTTTACTCTGTGTCTAACCCATGTTGTACTTGCTCTGGGAGTGTGAGCTGGGACAGTGCGCAGGCAGCTTTACTCTGTGTCTAACACATGTTGTACTTGCTCTGGGAGTGTGAGCTGGGACAGTGCGCAGGCAGCTTTACTCTGTATCTAACCCATGTTGTACTTGCTCTGGGAGTGTGAGCTGGGACAGTGCGCAGGCAGCTTTACTCTGTATCTAACCCATGTTGTACTTGCTCTGGGAGTGTGAGCTGGGACAGTGTGCAGGCAGCTTTACTCTGTGTCTTACCCATGTTGTACTTGCTCTGGGAGTGTGAGCTGGGACAGTACGCAGGCAGCTTTACTCTGTGTCTAACCCATGTTGTACTTGCTCTGGGAGTGTATGCTGGGACAGTGCGCAGGCAGCTTTACTCTGTGTCTAACCCATGTTGTATTTGCTCTGGGAGTGTGAGCTGGGACAGTGCGCAGGCAGCTTTACTCTGTGTCTAACCCATGTTGTACTTGCTCTGGGAGTGTGAGCTGGGACAGTGCGCAGGCAGCTTTACTCTGTGTCTAACCCATGTTGTACTTGCTCTGGGAGTGTGTGCTGGGACAGTGTGCAGGCAGCTTTACTCTGTGTCTTACCCATGTTGTACTTGCTCTGGGAGTGTGAGCTGGGACAGTGCGCAGGCAGCTTTACTCTGTGTCTAACCCATGTTGTACTTGCTCTGGGAGTGTGAGCTGGGACAGTGCGCAGGCAGCTTTACTCTGTGTCTAACCCATGTTGTACTTGCTCTGGGAGTGTGTGCTGGGGGAGTGCGCAGGCAGCTTTACTCTGTATCTAACCCATGTTGTACTTGCTCTGGGAGTGTATGCTGGGACAGTGCGCAGGCAGCTTTACTCTGTATCTAACCCATGTTGTACTTGCTCTGGGAGTGTATGCTGGGACAGTGCGCAGGCAGCTTTACTCTGTGTCTAACCCATGTTGTACTTGCTCTGGGAGTGTGAGCTGGGACAGTGCGCAGGCAGCTTTACTCTGTATCTAACCCATGTTGTACTTGCTCTGGGAGTGTGAGCTGGGACAGTGCGCAGGCAGCTTTACTCTGTATCTAACCCATGTTGTACTTGCTCTGGGAGTGTGAGCTGGGACAGTGCGCAGGCAGCTTTACTCTGTATCTAACCCATGTTGCACTTGCTCTGGGAGTGTGAGCTGGGACAGTGCGCAGGCAGCTTTACTCTGTGTCTAACCCATGTTGTACTTGCTCTGGGAGTGTGAGCTGGGACAGTGCGCAGGCAGCTTTACTCTGTGTCTAACCCATGTTGTACTTGCTCTGGGAGTGTGAGCTGGGACAGTGCGCAGGCAGCTTTACTCTGTATCTAACCCATGTTGTACTTGCTCTGGGAGTGTGAGCTGGGACAGTGCGCAGGCAGCTTTACTCTGTGTCTAACCCATGTTGTACTTGCTCTGGGAGTGTGAGCTGGGACAGTGCGCGGGCAGCTTTACTTTGTATCTAACCCATGTTGTACTTGCTCTGGGAGTGTGAGCTGGGACAGTGCGCAGGCAGCTTTACTCTGTGTCTAACCCATGTTGTACTTGCTCTGGGAGTGTGAGCTGGGACAGTGCGCAGGCAGCTTTATTCTGTGTCTAACCCATGTTGTACTTGCTCTGGGAGTGTGAGCTGGGACAGTGCGCAGGCAGCTTTACTCTGAGTCTAACCCATGTTGTACTTGCTCTGGGAGTGTGAGCTGGGACAGTGCGCAGGCAGCTTTACTCTGTATCTAACCCATGTTGTACTTGCTCTGGGGGGGGGCGGTGATGGGACAGTGCGCAGGCAGCTTTACTCTGTGTCTAACCCATGTTGTACTTGCTCTGGGAGTGTGAGCTGGGACAGTGCGCAGGCAGCTTTACTCTGTGTCTAACCCATGTTGTACTTGCTCTGGGAGTGTGAGCTGGGACAGTGCGCAGGCAGCTTTACTCTGTATCTAACCCATGTTGTACTTGCTCTGGGAGTGTGAGCTGGGACAGTGCGCAGGCAGCTTTACTCTGTATCTAACCCATGTTGTACTTGCTCTGGGAGTGTGAGCTGGGACAGTGCGCAGGCAGCTTTACTCTGTATCTAACCCATGTTGTACTTGCTCTGGGAGTGTGAGCTGGGACAGTGCGCAGGCAGCTTTACTCTGTGTCTAACCCATGTTGTACTTGCTCTGGGAGTGTGTGCTGGGACAGTGCGCAGGCAGCTTTACTCTGTGTCTAACCCATGTTGTACTTGCTCTGGGAGTGTGAGCTGGGACAGTGCGCAGGCAGCTTTACTCTGTGTCTAACCCATGTTGTACTTGCTCTGGGAGTGTGAGCTGGGACAGTGCGCAGGCAGCTTTACTCTGTGTCTAACCCATGTTGTACTTGCTCTGGGAGTGTGAGCTGGGACAGTGCGCAGGCAGCTTTACTCTGTGTCTAACCCATGTTGTACTTGCTCTGGGAGTGTGAGCTGGGACAGTGCGCAGGCAGCTTTACTCTGTGTCTAACCCATGTTGTACTTGCTCTGGGAGTGTGAGCTGGGACAGTGCGCAGGCAGCTTTACTCTGTGTCTAACCCATGTTGTACTTGTTCTGGGAGTGTGAGCTGGGACAGTGCGCAGGCAGCTTTACTCTGTATCTAACCCATGTTGTACTTGCTCTGGGAGTGTGAGCTGGGACAGTGCGCAGGCAGCTTTACTCTGTATCTAACCCATGTTGTACTTGCTCTGGGAGTGTGTGCTGGGACAGTGCGCAGGCAGCTTTACTCTGTGTCTAACCCATGTTGTACTTGCTCTGGGGGTGTGAGCTGGGACAGTGCGCAGGCAGCTTTACTCTGTA
This sequence comes from Scyliorhinus torazame, assembly GCF_047496885.1. Taxonomy (NCBI): domain Eukaryota; kingdom Metazoa; phylum Chordata; class Chondrichthyes; order Carcharhiniformes; family Scyliorhinidae; genus Scyliorhinus; species Scyliorhinus torazame. The sequence goes on from NC_092709.1 coordinate 368,461,697, forward strand.
TCTAACCCATGTTGTACTTGCTCTGGGAGTGTGAGCTGGGACAGTGCGCAGGCAGCTTTACTCTGTGTCTAACCCATGTTGTACTTGCTCTGGGAGTGTGAGCTGTGACACTGCGCAGGCAGCTTTACTCTGTGTCTAACCCATGTTGTACTTGCTCTGGGAGTGTGTGCTGGGACAGTGCGCAGGCAGCTTTACTCTGTGTCTAACCCATGTTGTACTTGCTCTGGGAGTGTGAGCTGTGACAGTGCGCAGGCAGCTTTACTCTGTGTCTAACCCATGTTGTACTTGCTCTGGGAGTGTGAGCTGGGACAGTGCGCAGGCAGCTTTACTCTGTATCTAACCCATGTTGTACTTGCTCTGGGAGTGTGAGCTGGGACAGTGCGCAGGCAGCTTTACTCTGTATCTAACCCATGTTGTACTTGCTCTGGGAGTGTGAGCTGGGACAGTGCGCAGGCAGCTTTACTCTGTGTCTAACCCATGTTGTACTTGCTCTGGGAGTGTGAGCTGGGACAGTGCGCAGGCAGCTTTACTCTGTGTCTAACCCATGATGTACTTGCTCTGGGAGTGTGAGCTGGGGCAGTGCGCAGGCAGCTTTACTCTGTGTCTAACCCATGTTGTACTTGCTCTGGGAGTGTGAGCTGGGGCAGTGCGCAGGCAGCTTTACTCTGTGTCTAACCCATGTTGTACTTGCTCTGGGAGTGTGAGCTGGGACAGTGCGCAGGCAGCTTTACTCTGTATCTAACCCATGTTGTACTTGCTCTGGGGGTGTGTGCTGGGACAGTGCGCAGGCAGCTTTACTCTGTATCTAACACATGTTGTACTTGCTCTGGGAGTGTGAGCTGGGACAGTGCGCAGGCAGCTTTACTCTGTATCTAACCCATGTTGTACTTGCTCTGGGGGTGTGTGCTGGGACAGTGCGCAGGCAGCTTTACTCTGTATCTAACACATGTTGTACTTGCTCTGGGAGTGTGAGCTGGGACAGGGCGCAGGCAGCTTTACTCTGTATCTAACCCATGTTGTACTTGCTCTGGGGGTGTGAGCTGGGACAGTGCGCAGGCAGCTTTACTCTGTGTCTAACCCATGTTGTACTTGCTCTGGGGGTGTGAGCTGGGACACTGCGCAGGCAGCTTTACTCTGTATCTAACCCATGTTGTACTTGCTCTGGGAGTGTGAGCTGGGACAGTGCGCTGGCAGCTTTACTCTGTGTCTAACCCATGTTGTACTTGCTCTGGGGGTGTGAGCTGGGACACTGCGCAGGCAGCTTTACTCTGTGTCTAACCCATGTTGTACTTGCTCTGGGAGTGTGAGCTGGGACAGTGCGCAGGCAGCTTTACTCTGTGTCTAACCCATGTTGTACTTGCTCTGGGAGTGTGAGCTGGGACAGTGCGCAGGCAGCTTTACTCTGTGTCTAACCCATGTTGTACTTGCTCTGGGAGTGTGAGCTGGGACAGTGCGCAGGCAGCTTTACTCTGTATCTAACCCATGTTGTACTTGCTCTGGGAGTGTGAGCTGGGACAGTGCGCAGGCAGCTTTACTCTGTGTCTAACCCATGTTGTACTTGCTCTGGGAGTGTGAGCTGGGACAGTGCGCAGGCAGCTTTACTCTGTGTCTAACCCATGTTGTACTTGCTCTGGGAGTGTGAGCTGGGACAGTGCGCAGGCAGCTTTACTCTGTGTCTAACCCATGTTGTTCTTGCTCTGGGAGTGTGAGCTGGGACAGTGCGCAGGCAGCTTTACTCTGTGTCTAACCCATGTTGTACTTGCTCTGGGAGTGTGAGCTGGGACAGTGCGCAGGCAGCTTTACTCTGTGTCTAACCCATGTTGTACTTGCTCTGGGAGTGTGAGCTGGGACAGTGCGCAGGCAGCTTTATTCTGTGTCTAACCCATGTTGTTCTTGCTCTGGGAGTGTGTGCTGGGACAGTGCGCAGGCAGCTTTACTCTGTGTCTAACCCATGTTGTACTTGCTCTGGGAGTGTGAGCTGGGACAGTGCGCAGGCAGCTTTACTCTGTGTCTAACCCATGTTGTACTTGCTCTGGATGTGTGTGCTGGGACAGTGCGCAGGCAGCTTTACTCTGTATCTAACCCATGTTGTACTTGCTCTGGGAGTGTGAGCTGGGACAGTGCGCAGGCAGCTTTACTCTGTGTCTAACCCATGTTGTACTTGCTCTGGGAGTGTGAGCTGGGACAGTGCGCAGGCAGCTTTACTCTGTGTCTAACCCATGTTGTACTTGCTCTGGGGGTGTGTGCTGGGACAGTGCGCAGGCAGCTTTACTCTGTGTCTAACCCATGTTGTACTTGCTCTGGGAGTGTGAGCTGGGACACTGCGCAGGCAGCTTTACTCTGTGTCTAACCCATGTTGTACTTGCTCTGGGAGTGTGTGCTGGGACAGTGCGCAGGCAGCTTTACTCTGTGTCTAACCCATGTTGTACTTGCTCTGGGAGTGTGAGCTGGGGCAGTGTGCAGGCAGCTTTACTCTGTGTCTAACCCATGTTGTACTTGCTCTGGGAGTGTGAGCTGGGACAGTGCGCAGGCAGCTTTACTCTGTGTCTAACCCATGTTGTACTTGCTCTGGGGGTGTGTGATGGGGCAGTGCGCAGGCAGCTTTACTCTGTGTCTAACCCATGTTGTATTTGCTCTGGGAGTGTGAGCTGGGACAGTGCGCAGGCAGCTTTACTCTGTGTCTAACCCATGTTGTACTTGCTCTGGGAGTGTGAGCTGGGACAGTGCGCAGGCAGCTTTACTCTGTGTCTAACCCATGTTGTACTTGCTCTGGGAGTGTGAGCTGGGACAGTGCGCAGGCAGCTTTACTCTGTATCTAACCCATGTTGTACTTGCTCTGGGAGTGTGTGCTGGGACAGTGCGCAGGCAGCTTTACTCTGTATCTAACCCATGTTGTACTTGCTCTGGGAGTGTGAGCTGGGACAGTGCGCAGGCAGCTTTACTCTGTGTCTAACCCATGTTGTACTTGCTCTGGGAGTGTGAGCTGGGACAGTGCGCAGGCAGCTTTACTCTGTGTCTAACCCATGTTGTACTTGCTCTGGGAGTGTGAGCTGGGACAGTGCGCAGGCAGCTTTACTCTGTATCTAACCCATGTTGTACTTGCTCTGGGAGTGTGAGCTGGGACAGTGCGCAGGCAGCTTTACTCTGTATCTAACCCATGTTGTACTTGCTCTGGGAGTGTGAGCTGGGACAGTGCGCAGGCAGCTTTACTCTGTATCTAACCCATGTTGTACTTGCTCTGGGAGTGTGAGCTGGGACAGTGCGCAGTCAGCTTTACTCTGTGTCTAACCCATGTTGTACTTGCTCTGGGAGTGTGAGCTGGGACAGTGCGCAGGCAGCTTTACTCTGTGTCTAACCCATGTTGTACTTGCTCTGGGAGTGTGAGCTGGGACAGTGCGCAGGCAGCTTTACTCTGTATCTAACCCATGTTGTACTTGCTCTGGGAGTGTGAGCTGGGACAGTGCGCAGGCAGCTTTACTCTGTATCTAACCCATGTTGTACTTGCTCTGGGAGTGTGAGCTGGGACAGTGCGCAGGCAGCTTTACTCTGTATCTAACCCATGTTGTACTTGCTCTGGGAGTGTGAGCTGGGACAGTGCGCAGGCAGCTTTACTCTGTATCTAACCCATGTTGTACTTGCTCTGGGAGTGTGAGCTGGGACAGTGCGCAGGCAGCTTTACTCTGTATCTAACCCATGTTGTACTTGCTCTGGGAGTGTGAGCTGCGACAGTGCGCAGGCAGCTTTACTCTGTATCTAACCCATGTTGTACTTGCTCTGGGGTGTGTGCTGGGACAGTGCGCAGGCAGCTTTACTCTGTATCTAACCCATGTTGTACTTGCTCTGGGAGTGTGAGCTGGGACAGTGTGCAGGCAGCTTTACTCTGTGTCTAACCCATGTTGTACTTGCTCTGGGAGTGTGAGCTGGGACAGTGCGCAGGCAGCTTTACTCTGTGTCTAACCCATGTTGTACTTGCTCTGGGGGTGTGAGCTGGGACAGTGCGCAGGCAGCTTTACTCTGTGTCTAACCCATGTTGTACTTGCTCTGGGGGTGTGTGATGTGACAGTGCGCAGGCAGCTTTACTCTGTATCTAACCCATGTTGTACTTGCTCTGGGAGTGTGTGCTGGGACAGTGCGCAGGCAGCTTTACTCTGTGTCTAACCCATGTTGTACTTGCTCTGGGAGTGTGAGCTGGGACAGTGCGCAGGCAGCTTTTCTCTGTGTCTAACCCATGTTGTACTTGCTCTGGGAGTGTGAGCTGGGACAGTACGCAGGCAGCTTTACTCTGTGTCTAACCCATGTTGTACTTGCTCTGGGGGTGTGAGCTGGGACAGTGCGCAGGCAGCTTTTCTCTGTGTCTAACCCATGTTGTACTTGCTCTGGGAGTGTGAGCTGGGACAGTACGCAGGCAGCTTTACTCTGTGTCTAACCCATGTTGTACTTGCTCTGGGAGTGTGAGCTGGGACAGTGCGCAGGCAGCTTTACTCTGTGTCTAACCCATGTTGTACTTGCTCTGGGAGTGTGAGCTGGGACAGTGCGCAGGCAGCTTTACTCTGTGTCTAACCCATGTTGTACTTGCTCTGGGAGTGTGAGCTGGGACAGTGCACAGGCAGCTTTACTCTGTGTCTAACCCATGTTGTACTTGCTCTGGGAGTATGTGATGGGACAGTGTGCAGGCAGCTTTACTCTGTGTCTAACCCATGTTGTACTTGCTCTGGGAGTGTGTGCTGGGACACTGCGCAGGCAGCTTTACTCTGTATCTAACCCATGTTGTACTTGCTCTGGGAGTGTGAGCTGGGACAGTGCGCAGGCAGCTTTACTCTGTGTCTAACCCATGTTGTACTTGCTCTGGGAGTGTGAGCTGGGACAGTGCGCAGGCAGCTTTACTCTGTATCTAACCCATGTTGTACTTGCTCTGGGAGTGTGTGCTGGGACAGTGCGCAGGCAGCTTTACTCTGTGTCTAACCCATGTTGTACTTGCTCTGGGAGTGTGAGCTGGGACAGTGCGCAGGCAGCTTTACTCTGTGTCTAACCCATGTTGTACTTGCTCTGGGGGTGTGTGCTGGGACAGTGCGCAGGCAGCTTTACTCTGTATCTAACCCATGTTGTACTTGCTCTGGGAGTGTGAGCTGGGACAGTGCGCAGGCAGCTTTACTCTGTGTCTAACCCATGTTGTACTTGCTCTGGGGGTGTGAGCTGGGACAGTGCGCAGGCAGCTTTACTCTGTATCTAACCCATGTTGTACTTGCTCTGGGAGTGTGAGCTGGCACAGTGCGCAGGCAGCTTTACTCTGTATCTAACCCATGTTGTACTTGCTCTGGGGGTGTGAGCTGGGACAGTGCGCAGGCAGCTTTACTCTGTGTCTAACCCATGTTGTACTTGCTCTGGGGGTGTGCGATGGGACAGTGCGCAGGCAGCTTTACTCTGTGTCTAACCCATGTTGTACTTGCTCTGGGGGTGTGCGATGGGACAGTGCGCAGGCAGCTTTACTCTGTGTCTAACCCATGTTGTACTTGCTCTGGGGGTGTGAGCTGGGACAGTGCGCAGGCAGCTTTACTCTGTGTCTAACCCATGTTGTACTTGCTCTGGGAGTGTGAGCTGGGACAGTGCGCAGGCAGCTTTACTCTGTATCTAACCCATGTTGTACTTGCTCTGGGGGTGTGAGCTGGGACAGTGCGCAGGCAGCTTTACTCTGTGTCTAACCCATGTTGTACTTGCTCTGGGGGTGTGCGATGGGACAGTGCGCAGGCAGCTTTACTCTGTGTCTAACCCATGTTGTACTTGCTCTGGGGGTGTGCGATGGGACAGTGCGCAGGCAGCTTTACTCTGTGTCTAACCCATGTTGTACTTGCTCTGGGGGTGTGAGCTGGGACAGTGCGCAGGCAGCTTTACTCTGTGTCTAACCCATGTTGTACTTGCTCTGGGAGTGTGAGCTGGGACAGTGCGCAGGCAGCTTTACTCTGTATCTAACCCATGTTGTACTTGCTCTGGGAGTGTGTGCTGGGACAGTGCGCAGGCAGCTTTACTCTGTATCTAACCCATGTTGTACTTGCTCTGGGAGTGTGAGCTGGGACAGTGCGCAGGCAGCTTTACTCTGTGTCTAACCCATGTTGTACTTGCTCTGGGAGTGTGAGCTGGGACAGTGCGCAGGCAGCTTTACTCTGTGTCTAACCCATGTTGTACTTGCTCTGGGAGTGTGAGCTGGGACAGTGCGCAGGCAGCTTTACTCTGTATCTAACCCATGTTGTACTTGCTCTGGGAGTGTGAGCTGGGACAGTGCGCAGGCAGCTTTACTCTGTATCTAACCCATGTTGTACTTGCTCTGGGAGTGTGAGCTGGGACAGTGCGCAGGCAGCTTTACTCTGTATCTAACCCATGTTGTACTTGCTCTGGGAGTGTGAGCTGGGACAGTGCGCAGTCAGCTTTACTCTGTGTCTAACCCATGTTGTACTTGCTCTGGGAGTGTGAGCTGGGACAGTGCGCAGGCAGCTTTACTCTGTGTCTAACCCATGTTGTACTTGCTCTGGGAGTGTGAGCTGGGACAGTGCGCAGGCAGCTTTACTCTGTATCTAACCCATGTTGTACTTGCTCTGGGAGTGTGAGCTGGGACAGTGCGCAGGCAGCTTTACTCTGTATCTAACCCATGTTGTACTTGCTCTGGGAGTGTGAGCTGGGACAGTGCGCAGGCAGCTTTACTCTGTATCTAACCCATGTTGTACTTGCTCTGGGAGTGTGAGCTGGGACAGTGCGCAGGCAGCTTTACTCTGTATCTAACCCATGTTGTACTTGCTCTGGGAGTGTGAGCTGGGACAGTGCGCAGGCAGCTTTACTCTGTATCTAACCCATGTTGTACTTGCTCTGGGAGTGTGAGCTGCGACAGTGCGCAGGCAGCTTTACTCTGTATCTAACCCATGTTGTACTTGCTCTGGGGTGTGTGCTGGGACAGTGCGCAGGCAGCTTTACTCTGTATCTAACCCATGTTGTACTTGCTCTGGGAGTGTGAGCTGGGACAGTGTGCAGGCAGCTTTACTCTGTGTCTAACCCATGTTGTACTTGCTCTGGGAGTGTGAGCTGGGACAGTGCGCAGGCAGCTTTACTCTGTGTCTAACCCATGTTGTACTTGCTCTGGGGGTGTGAGCTGGGACAGTGCGCAGGCAGCTTTACTCTGTGTCTAACCCATGTTGTACTTGCTCTGGGGGTGTGTGATGTGACAGTGCGCAGGCAGCTTTACTCTGTATCTAACCCATGTTGTACTTGCTCTGGGAGTGTGAGCTGGGACAGTGCGCAGGCAGCTTTACTCTGTGTCTAACCCATGCTGTACTTGCTCTGGGAGTGTGAGCTGGGACAGTGCGCAGGCAGCTTTACTCTGTATCTAACCCATGTTGTACTTGCTCTGGGAGTGTGAGCTGGGACAGTGCGCAGGCAGCTTTTCTCTGTGTCTAACCCATGTTGTACTTGCTCTGGGAGTGTGAGCTGGGACAGTGCGCAGGCAGCTTTACTCTGTGTCTAACCCATGTTGTACTTGCTCTGGGAGTGTGAGCTGGGACAGTGCGCAGGCAGCTTTACTCTGTGTCTAACCCATGTTGTACTTGCTCTGGGAGTGTGAGCTGGGACAGTGCGCAGGCAGCTTTACTCTGTGTCTAACCCATGTTGTACTTGCTCTGGGAGTATGTGATGGGACAGTGTGCAGGCAGCTTTACTCTGTGTCTAACCCATGTTGTACTTGCTCTGGGAGTGTGAGCTGGGACAGTGCGCAGGCAGCTTTACTCTGTGTCTAACCCATGTTGTACTTGCTCTGGGAGTGTGAGCTGGGACAGTGCGCAGGCAGCTTTACTCTGTGTCTAACCCATGTTGTACTTGCTCTGGGAGTATGTGATGGGACAGTGTGCAGGCAGCTTTACTCTGTGTCTAACCCATGTTGTACTTGCTCTGGGAGTGTGAGCTGGGACAGTGCGCAGGCAGCTTTACTCTGTGTCTAACCCATGTTGTACTTGCTCTGGGAGTGTGAGCTGGGACAGTGCGCAGGCAGCTTTACTCTGTGTCTAACCCATGTTGTACTTGCTCTGGGGGTGTGTGCTGGGACAGTGCGCAGGCAGCTTTACTCTGTGTCTAACCCATGTTCTACTTGCTCTGGGAGTGTGAGCTGGGACAGTGCGCAGGCAGCTTTACTCTGTATCTAACCCATGTTGTACTTGCTCTGGGAGTGTGTGCTGGGACAGTGCGCAGGCAGCTTTACTCTGTGTCTAACCCATGTTGTACTTGCTCTGGGAGTGTGAGCTGGGACAGTGCGCAGGCAGCTTTACTCTGTGTCTAACCCATGTTGTACTTGCTCTGGGGGTGTGAGCTGGGACAGTGCGCAGGCAGCTTTACTCTGTGTCTAACCCATGTTGTACTTGCTCTGGGAGTGTGAGCTGGGACAGTGCGCAGGCAGCTTTACTCTGTGTCTAACGATGTTGTACTTGCTCTGGGAGTGTGAGCTGGGACAGTGCGCAGGCAGCTTTACTCTGTGTCTAACCCATGTTGTACTTGCTCTGGGAGTGTGAGCTGGGACAGTGCGCAGGCAGCTTTACTCTGTGTCTAACTCATGTTGTACTTGCTCTGGGAGTGTGAGCTGGGACAGTGCGCAGGCAGCTTTACTCTGTGTCTAACCCATGTTGTACTTGCTCTGGGAGTGTGAGCTGGGACAGTGCGCAGGCAGCTTTACTCTGTGTCTAACCCATGTTGTACTTGCTCTGGGAGTGTGAGCTGGGACAGTGCGCAGGCAGCTTTACTCTGTGTCTAACTCATGTTGTACTTGCTCTGGGAGTGTGAGCTGGGACAGTGCGCAGGCAGCTTTACTCTGTGCCTAACCCATGTTGTACTTGCTCTGGGAGTGTGAGCTGGGACAGTGTGCAGGCAGCTTTACTCTGTGTCTAACCCATGTTGTACTTGCTCTGGGAGTGTGAGCTGGGACAGTGCGCAGGCAGCTTTACTCTGTATCTAACCCATGTTGTACTTGCTCTGGGGGTGTGTGATGGGACAGTGCGCAGGCAGCTTTATTCTGTGTGTAGCTGTGGTGGTATGTATTGGGGTAATACGGTACACCATGAATGCCGAGGAGCTATTGGAGGACAGATGCTGGGTCCCGATTGGATCTGCCGCCTACTGGGCTCCACCCAGATAGGTGGGGTATAAGAACCCGGTTTACTCCCAGCAGCTGCATTCTGTGACTGAGCTGCTGGGGAACAAGTCTGAACAAGTCTGCTCAATAAAGCCTCGATTAAAGTTCTCTACGTGTCGCCTCGTGCGTGATCGATGGTGTTACAGTAGCCAGTTCTGTAGCTGGGACTACCTGATGAGGCAGCATAAAGAATCCTCCTCTTTATCTAACCTGAGCTGTACCTGCCCAGTGTTTCATTGGGCAGTGTCGAGGGAGCAATGTTCCAAGATCAAGGAGTCATTGATTGTGGAAGGAGTTCTGTGAATTATTGTGTCAAAGGACACAACTCTACACATTTCAATGGGAGTATGAACTTCACAAAAGGATGGTTTGGGAGATGGCAGGAACTCAATATTGAAAAAATTTCAAGCAAAGCAGCAACCCCCTCCAAAAGGAGCAGGAGCCCTATTCTGGCCGACCCTGAGGATCAAGGCTGCCTTGTTCCACTTCTGTCTAATACGTTCTGAAGTGATTGCTAAGACTAATCCACATTCTTCAGACAACCACATGTGAAGCAGGTAGTTCTTGAAGGGTTTTCTTCAGGGGGAAGACGTAACTCTGGTTTATTTAAAAATGCTTCACTAAGACTAGCTAATCAAACTGATGGGTAACTAAAAATAGAGGTACCAGCTAGAGCTACGAAGGTGGAGTGGAAACAGCCTGGGTCAACAATCAGGAGAATTGGCTAAAATTGAGTTACAAATGAAACAATTGGAAATGCAGCAAAAAACAAAAAGAAATGAAGTTGGGGCAGAAAGAAAAAGAAATGGAGATGGAAGTGAGGAAAGAGGAAATGGGAAAAGAAAGGGGAGAGAGAAAGAGAGAAAGGAAAATGAAGGAGAGAGAGAATTCCAGCTTAAGGCAATGGGAAGCTGCCAGAATGTAGATGGGAGCTTACTATCCGAACGGAACCCAGTGGTGATGCTTTCATTTATACAGACCCCTCCAAAATTCGAGAAGGTGGTAGGAACCTTTTTAGGGCGTTTGAAAAATTAGCAACCCAAATGGAGTGGCCAAGAGAAAAGTGGACATTACTCATAAAAGAAGCTGCTTGATGGAGTGTACACCACTATAAATATCAGAGAAACAGAACACCCGGAGGGCTTGTTCATCGTGGCCGAGGACTTCAACCTCAAGAGTGTTCTGCAAAACTTCCACAAACACATCTCCTGTCTCACCAGGGATGCCAACATCCTTGACCACTGATGCACAAACATCAAGGCTGTCTGCCGATCCACCTTCCGACTGCACGACAAAACATCGGACCATAAGACCGTGCTCCTACTCCCAGCATACAAGCAGAAACTTAAGCGGGAGAATCCGGTGAAGAATGTTGTGCAATGCTGGTCTGAGGAAATAGAAGAGCTCCTAGGCAACTACTTGGAGTCAGTGGTCTTGTGCATCTGCAAGAACTCAGCAGCCAACCTAAACGAGTATGCCACCACCGTCACAGACTTCATCAGCAAGTGTGTAGAAGATTGGGTACCAAAGAAGGTAGTACGTACGTTCGCCAACCAAAAACCATGGTTTAACTGGGGATTCACCCCGACTGAAGACCAGGTCTGAGGCATTCAAGACAGGCCACCTTGACCTATAGGTATGACCTCGGCAAAACCATCAGGAATGCCAAGAGACAATGCCAGACTAAGCTCGAGTCACAGACTAACAAGACAGATTCTCGTCGGTTGTGGCCAGGCTTAAACAACATAACGGGCTGCAAAGCAAAGCCAAGTAGAATATCCAGCAGTGGCGGACCCCTCCCCGATGAACTCTATGCTCATTTCAAGTAAGAAACTATCAAACCGCTGTCGACTGTCCCAACAGCCCCGGACACTGTCACAGCTTCCGAAGTCAGATCGGCCTTCCTGAAAGTGACCCTCGGAAACAACAGGTCCGAAGGAGGACCCTGGTCGTACACTCAGACCCTGCATGGATAACACGACGTAGTGGATCGGATCTCGAACAACATTCTTCCTGTGTCTGTGTGAGTTTCCTCCGGTTGCTCCGGTTTCCTCCTACAAGTCTGCATTTGGTCTCTCCAGTGTTGGCACTGCTGTCCACAGTGCCAGGGACACAGGTTCAATTCCAGCCTTGGATGACTGTGTGGAGTTTGCACGTTCTCCCCGTGTCTCCGTGGGTTTCCTCCGGGTGCTCCAGTTTCCTCCCACAGACCGAACATGTGCAGGTTAGGTGGATTGACCATGCTAAATTGCCCCCTAGTGTACAAAGGGTAGATGGGATTACAGGGTTACGGGAATAGACGGGGAGGGGGCTGAGGGAGGGTGCTCTTTCACAGGGTTAGTACAGACCCAATAGGCCGAATGGCCTCCGATTGCACTGTAGGAATTCTACGATCAAGTTAAAATTGGGGAATTGTATCTGTTAGATTTTATTCTGTATCTGATGTATCCAAATTACTCATTTACTTCATATTAATATTGGGGCTGAATATATATTTTTTAATTATTGATTTCTGGGATCTGGGCATGTCTGGCCAGCATTTATCACCAATATCTCATTGCCCGTTGAGTCGACTGTTTGGCCGTTTCAGAGGGATTTAAAAATCACCCACATTGCTGAGTTACTGGAGTCTCATGTAGGCCAGACCGGGTAAGGACGGCAGGTTTCCTTCCCGAAAGGACATTAGTGAACCAGATGGATTTTTACAACAAACGACAATGGCTTCAAGGTCATCTTTTAGACTTTTAATTCCAGATTTTCATTGAATTTAAATTTTCCCATCTGCCCTGGTGAGATTCAAACCTGGATCCACAGATTATTAAACCGGATCTCTGGATTATTACAAAAACATTTTGGCATCAAAGTTCCAACCATTATTTATTCCTCTATTCAAACTGAATAAAACTCATAATTTGGATTTTAAATTGGTTTCAGAACAATCCTACATTTAAATGTAGCCTCTGTGCGATAAGAAATGGTAAGAAGTCTTACAACACCAGGTTAAAGTCCAACAGGTTTGTTTCGAATCACTAGCTTTCGGAGCGCTGCTCCTTCCTCACCTGGGAAAAGAGCTGTGCTCCGAAAGCTAGTGATTCGAAACAAACCTGTTGGACTTTAACCTGGTGTTGTAAGACTTTTTACTGTGCTCACCCCAGTCCAACGCCGGTATCTCCACATCATGACTAGACATCAGGTTGGACTTTAACCTGGTGTTGTAAGACTTTTTACTGTGCTCACCCCAGTCCAACGCCGGCATCCCCACATCACGATAAGAAATATACAGACAAGTTTCTGATTGACCACAAGATTCAGACTTGAGCGATACTGCTATCAGCTACAGGTTACCACAAGGAACCCTTCCACATCATCACCGTTCTGACTCCTCCTTACCGCAGGTTTGCCGCAGTCACATTCCTCGCCTTTCTCCACGTACAGGTTGCCACACTTGGGGCCAGCAACCAGATTGTCGAGATTTGGCAGATTGTAGAGACAGCTGCCTCTGCCAATGCTCAAGCTTCTCATAAAGTCAGCGACGCTACAGCTGCTGAATTTTGTCGGCAATGGGTAACTGAAACAAAGAACATAGGAGAGGGCCAAAGGAGAGTGAGGTCAAAAACACAACACGGAAAAGCAAACATGTTCGTCACACACGTGGTAATGGTAACTTCTAAACCTCCTTACAGGAGCTCCAAAACCCAGAACTGGGAGCGGCAGGTGCTTGGGGCCCCACAACCTGCACATTCCACTCAAAGCTACACTCCATCCAGACCCAGAGCAATATCACCATTCCCTCACTGGTGAAGGATGTTATGGTCGATGAGAGATCAGTAACCTGTTGATTCAGGGACACACAACTTGAAATTCCAGCGACTGACGCAGACCAGTATCTTCAACCTCCCAGTGGTTCCTCCCACCCATGGTTCTTACTGATGGTCACTTCCCCATGGTTATTAGTGATGGTCACTTCCCCATGGTTATTAGTGATGGTCACCTCCCCATGGTTAGTAGTGATGGTCACCACCCCATGGTTATTAGTGATGGTCACCTCCCCATGGTTATTAGTGATGGTCACCTCCCCATGGTTAGTAGTGATGGTCACCTCCCCATGGTTATTAGTGATGGTCACCTCCCCATGGTTAGTAGTGATGGTCACCTCCCCATGGTTAGTAGTGATGGTCACCACCCCATGGTTATTAGTGATGGTCACCGCCCCATGGTTATTAGTGATGGTCACCTCCCCATGGTTATTAGTGATGGTCACCACCCCATGGTTATTAGTGATGGTCACTTCTCCATGGTTAGTAGTGATGGTCACCTCCCCATGGTTATTAGTGATGCTCACCGCCCCAATGATATTAGTGATGGTCACTTCCCCATGGTTATTAGTGATGGTCACATCCCCATGGTTAGTAGTGATGGTCACATCCCCATGGTTAGTAGTGATGGTCACATCCCCATAATTATTAGTGATGGTCACCACTCGATGGTTATTAGTGATGGTCACCTCCCCATGGTTATTAGTGATGGTCACCACCCTATAGTTATTAGTGATGGTCACTTCCCCATGGTTATAAGTGATGGTCACCACCCCATGGTTATTAGTGATGGTCACCGCCCCATGGTTATTAGCGATGGTCACTTCTCCATGGTTAGTAGTGATGGTCACCTCCCCATGGTTATTAGCGATGGTCACCACCCCATGGTTATTAGCGATGGTCACCGCCCCAATGTTATTAGTGATGGTCACCTCCCCATGGTTAGTAGTGATGGTCACCGCCCCATGGTTATTAGCCATGGTCACCGCCCCAATGTTATTAGTGATGGTCACCTCCCCATGGTTAGTAGTGATGGTCACCGCCCCATGGTTATTAGCGATGGTCACCGCCCCAATGTTATTAGTGATGGTCACCTCCCCATGGTTAGTAGTGATGGTCACATCCCCATGGTTAGTAGTGATGGTCACCTCCCCATGGTTATTAGTGATGGTCACCACCACATGGTTATTAGCGATGGTCACCGCCCCAATGTTATTAGTGATGGTCACCTCCCCATGGTTAGTAGTGATGGTCACCTCCCCATGGTTATTAGCGATGGTCACCTCCCCATGGTTAGTAGTGATGGTCACCTCCCCATGGTTATTAGTGATGGTCACCACCCCAGTTCCATCACCGCCCCAATGTTATTAGTGATGGTCACCTCCCCATGGTTAGTAGTGATGGTCACCTCCCCATGGTTATTAGTGATGGTCACCACCCCATGGTTAGTAGTGATGGTCACCGCCCCAATGTTATTAGTGATCAACATCTGACATGTGGGAGGCTTTCAAGTGGCAGTTGAAAGGAATTCAGGACCGACATGTTCCTGTGAGGAAGAAGGATAAATACGGCAATTTTCGGGAACCTTGGATGACCAGAGATATTGTAGGCCTCGTCAAAAAGAAAAAGGAGGCATTTGTCAGGGCTAAAAGGCTGGGAACAGACGAAGCCTGCGAGGAATATAAGGAAAGTAGGAAGGAACTTAAGCAAGGAGTCAGGAGGGCTAGAAGGGGTCACGAAAAGTCATTGGCAAATAGGGTTAAGGAAAATCCTAAGGCTTTTTACACGTACATAAAAAGCAAGAGGGTAGCCAGGGAAAGGGTTGGCCCACTGAAGGATAGGCAAGGGAATCTATGTGTGGAGCCAGAGGAAGTGGGCTAAATGAATACTTTGCATCAGTATTCACCAAAGAGAACAAATTGGTAGATGTTGAGTCTGGAGAAGGGTGTGTAGCTAGCCTGGGTCACATTGAGATCCAAAAAGACGAGGTGTTGGGTGTCTTAAAAAATACTAAGGTAGATAAGTCCCCAGGGCCTGTTGGGATCTACCCCAGAATACTGAAGGAGGCGGGAGAGGGAATTGCTGAGGCCTTGACAGAAATCTTTGGATCCTCACTGTCTTCAGGTGATGTCCCGGTGGACTGGAGAATAGCCAATGTTGTTCCTCTGTTTAAGAAGGGTAGCAAGGATAATCCCGGGAACTACAGGCCAGGTGAGCCTTACTTCAGTGGTAGGGAAATTACTGGAGAGAATTCTTCGAGACAGGATCTACTCCCATTTGGAAGCAAATGGACGTATTAGTGAGAGGCAGCACGGTTTTGTGAAGGGGAGGTCGTGTCTCACTAACTTGATAGAGTTTTTCGAGGAGGTCACTAAGATGATTGATGCAGGTAGGGCAGTGGATGTTGTCTATATGGACTTCAGTAAGGCCTTTGACAAGGTCCCTCATGGTAGACTAGTACAAAAGGTGAAGTCACATGGGATCAGGGGTGAGCTGGCAAGGTGGATACAGAACTGGCTAGGCCATAGAAGGCAGAGAGTAGCAATGGAAGGATGCTTTTCTCATTGGAGGGCTGTGACCAGTGGTGTTCCACAGGGATCAGTGCTGGGACCTTTGCTCTTTGTAGTATATATAAATGATTTGGAGGAAAATGTAACTGGTCTGATTAGTAAGTTTGCAGACGACACAAAGGTTGGTGGAATTGCGAATAGCGATGAGGAATGTCGGAGGATACAGCAGGATTTAGATTGTTTGGAGACTTGGGCGGAGAGATGGCAGATGGAGTTCAATCCGGACAAATGCGAGGTAATGCATTTTGGAAGGTCTAATGCAGGTAGGGAATATACAGTGAATGGTAGAACCCTCAAGAGTATTGAAAGTCAAAGAGATCTAGGAGTACAGGTCCACAGGTCACTGACAGGGGCAACACAGGTGGAGAAGGTAGTCAAGAAGGCATACGGCATGCTTGCCTTCATTGGCCGGGACATTGAGTATAAGAATTGGCAAGTCATGTTGCAGCTGTATAGAACCTTAGTTAGGCCACACTTGGAGTATAGTGTTCAATTCTGGTCGCCACACTACCAGAAGGATGTGGAGGCTTTAGAGAGGGTGCAGAAGAGATTTACCAGAATGTTGCCTGGTATGGAGGGCATTAGCTATGAGGAGCGGTTGATTAAACTCGGTTTGTTCTCACTGGAACGAAGGAGGTTGAGGGGAGACCTGATAGAGGTATACAAAATTATGAGGGGCATAGACAGAGTGGATAGTCAGTGGCTTTTCCCCAGGGGAGAGGGGTCAATTACTAGGGGGCATAGGTTTAAGGTGAGAGGGGCAAGGTTTAGAGTTGATGAACGAGGCAAGTTTTTTACGCAGAGGGTAGTGGGTGCCTGGAACTCGCTACCGGAGGAGGTGGTGGAAGCAGGGACGATAGCGACATTTACGGGGCATCTTGACAAATACATGAATAGGATGGGAATAGAGGGATACGGACCCAGGAAGTGTAGAAGATTGTAGTTTAGTCGGGCAGCATGGTCAGCACGGGCTTGGAGGGCCGAAGGGCCTGTTCCTGTGCTGTACATTTCTTTGTTCTTTGTTCTTTGTTTGATGGTCACCTCCACATGGTTAGTAGTGATGGTCACCTCCCCATGGTTATTAGCGATGGTCACCGCCCCAATGTTATTAGTGATGGTCACCTCCCCATGGTTAGTAGTGATGGTCACCTCCCCATGGTTATTAGCGATGGTCACCGCCCCAATGTTATTAGTGATGGTCACCTCCGCAAGGTTAGTAGTGATGGTAACCTCCCCATGGTTATTAGCGATGGTCACCTCCCCATGGTTCGTAGTGATGGTCACCTCCCCATGGTTATTAGCGATGGTCACCGCCCCAATGTTATTAGTGATGGTCACCTCCGCATGGTTATTTGTGCTGGTCACCTCCCCATGGTTATTAGTGATGGTCACCTCCCCATGGTTATTAGTGATGGTCACCTCCCCATGGTTATTAGTGATGGTCACCGCCCCTTGGTTATTAGTGATGGTCACCGCCCCTTGGTTATTAGTGATGGTCACCGCCCCATGGTTATTAGTGATGGTTACCGCCCCATGGTTATTACTGATGGTCACCGCTCTATGGTTATTTGTGATGGTGACCTCCCCATGGTTATTCGTGATGGTCACCTCCCCATGGATATTAGTGATGTTCACCGCCCCATGGTTATTAGTGATGGTCACCGCCCCATGGTTATTCGTGATGGTCACCTCCCCATGGTTATTAGTGATGGTCACCGCCCCATGGTTATTAGTGATGGTCACCTCCCCATGGTTATTAGTGATGGTCACCTCCCCATGGTTATTAGTGATGGTCACCTCCCCATGGTTATTAGCGATGGTCACCGCCCCATGGTTTTTCCTGATGGTCTCCTCATTATGGTTATTAGTGGTGGTCACCTCCCCATGGTTATTAGCGATTGTCACCGCCCCATGGTTATTAGCGATGGTCACCGCCCATTGGTTATTAGTGATGGTCACCGCCCAATGGTTATTAGTGATGGTCACCACACCATGTTTATTAGTGATGGTCACCGCCCCATGGATATTAGTGATGGTCACCTCCCCATGGTTATTAGTGATGGTCACCTCCCCATGGTTATTAGTGATGCTCACCGCCCCATTGTTATTAGTGATGGTCACCTCCCCATGGTTAGTAGTGATGGTCACATCCCCATGGTTATTAGTGATGCTCACCGCCCCATTGTTATTAGTGATGGTCACCTCCCCATGGTTATTAGTGATGGTCACCTCCCCATGGTTATTAGTGATGCTCACCGCCCCATTGTTATTAGTGATGGTCACCTCCCCATGGTTATTAGTGATGGTCACCGCCCCATGGATATTAGTGATGGTCACCTCCCCATGTTTATTAGTGATGGTCACTGCCCCATGGTTATTAGTGATGGTGACCGCCCCATGGATATTAGTGATGGTCACCTCCCCATGTTTATTAGTGATGGTCACTGCCCCATGGTTATTAGTGATGGTGACCGCCCCATGGTTATTAGTGATGGTCACCTCCCCATGGTTATTAGTGATGGTGACCGCCCCATGGTTATTAGTGATGGTCACCTCCCCATGGTTATTAGTGATGGTCAGCACCCCATGGTTATTAGTGATGGTGACCGCCCCATTGTTATTAGTGATGGTCACCTCCCCATGGTTATTAGTGATGGTGACCGCCCCATGGTTATTAGTGATGGTCACCTCCCCATGGTTATTAGTGATGGTCACCTCCCCATGGTTATTCGTGATGGTCACCGCCCCATTGTTATTAGTGATGGTCACCGCCCCATGGATATTAGTGATGGTCACCTCCCCATGTTTATTAGTGATGGTCACTGCCCCATGGTTATTAGTGATGGTGACCGCCCCATGGATATTAGTGATGGTCACCTCCCCATGTTTATTAGTGATGGTCACTGCCCCATGGTTATTAGTGATGGTCACCTCCCCATGGTTATTAGTGATGGTGACCGCCCCATGGTTATTAGTGATGGTCACCTCCCCATGGTTAGTAGTGATGGTGACCGCCCCATGGTTATTAGTGATGGTCACCTCCCCATGGTTATTAGTGATGGTCACCTCCCCATGGTTATTCGTGATGGTCACCGCCCCATGGTTATTAGAGATGGTCACCTCCCCATGGTTGTTAGTGATGGTCACCTCCCCATGTTTATTAGTGATGGTCACCACCCTATAGTTATTAGTGATGGTCACCACCCCATGGTTATTAGTGATGGTCACCGCCCCATGGTTATTAGTGATGCTCACCGCCCCATTGTTATTAGTGATGGTCACCTCCCCATGTTTATTAGTGATGGTCACCTCCCCATGGTTATTCGTGATGGTCACCGCCCCATGGTTATTAGTGATGCTCACCGCCCCATGGTTATTAGTGATGGTCACCTCCCCATGGTTATTAGTGATGCTCACCGCCCCATGGTTATTAGTGATGGTCACCTCCCCATGGTTATTAGTGATGGTCACCTCCCCATGGTTATTCGTGATGGTCACCACCCCATGGTTATTAGTGATGGTCGCCGCCCATTGGTTATTAGTGATGGTCACCTCCCCATGGTTATTCGTGATGGTCACCACCCCATGGTTATTAGTGATGGTCACCGCCCATTGGTTATTAGTGATGGTCACCGCCCCATGGTTATTAGTGATGGTCACCGCCCATTGGTTATTAGTGATGGTCAGCACCCCATGGTTATTAGTGATGGTCACCTCCCCATGGTTATTAGCGATGGTCACCGCCCCATGCTTTTTCCTGATGGTCTCCTCATTATGGTTATTAGTGGTCGTCACCTCCCCATGGTTATTAGCGATTGTCACCGCTCCATGGTTATTAGTGATGGTCACCACACCATGGGTATTAGTGATGATCACCTCCCCATGTTTATTAGTGATGGTCACTGCCCCATGGATATTAGTGATGGTCAGCACCCCATGGTTATTAGTGATGGTCAGCACCCCATGGTTATTAGTGTGGGTGACCGCCCCATGGTTATTAGTGATGGTCACCTCCCCATGGTTATTAGTGATTGTCACCACCCCATGGTTATTAGTGATGGTCACCTCCCCATGGATAGTAGTGATGGTCACCTCCCCATGGTTATTAGTGATGGTCACCTCCCCATGGTTATTAGTGATGGTCACCGCCCATTGGTTATTAGTGATGGTCACCTCCCCATGGTTCTCATTGGTGGTCATTTCCCCATTGTTCTCCTGAAGGTCACCTCATATAATAACAATAATAACCACTTATTGTCACAAGTTGGCTTCAATTAAGTTACTGTGAAAAGCCCCTAGTCGCCACATTCCGGCTCCTGTTCGGGGAGGCCGGTACGGGAATTGAACCCGCGCTGCTGCCTTATTCTGCATTGCAAGCCATCTGTTCAGCCCACTGTGCTAAACCAGCCCCTCTGAAAAATGAAAATCGCTTATTGTCACAAGTAGGCTTCAAATGAAGTTACCGTGAAAAGCCCCTAGTCGCCACACTCCGGCGCCTGTTCGGGGAGGCTGGTCTGGGAATCAAACCGTGCTGCTGGCCTGCCTTGGTCTGCTTTCAAAGCCAGCAATTTAGCCCTGTGCTAAACCAGCCCCTGGTTCATAATGAGGGTCACCGCCCCATGATTCTTCCTTGTGGCCAGAGCCCAATGGTTCTTAGTGCTGGTTATTTCCCCATCATCCTGATTGGTGGTCACCAATTGTGTGTGTGTGTGTGTGAGTGTGTGTGTGGGAGCGTGTGTGAGTGAGTGTGTGTGTGAGTGTGTGTGAGTGTGTGTGTGAGCGTGTATCACTGTGTGTGTGTGTCAGTGTGAGTGTGAGTGTGTGTTTGTGTGTGAGCGTGTATGACTGTGTGTGTGAGTGTGTGAGTGTGTGTGTGTTGTGTATTTGTGCGAGTCTGTGTGTGAGTGTGAGTGTGTGTTTGTGTGTGAGCGTATATGACTGTGTGTGTGAGTGTGTGAGTGTGTGTGTATTGTGTGTTTGTGTGAGTCTGTGTGCGAGTGTGAGTGTGTGTGTGGGAGCGTGTATGACTGTGTGTGAGCGTTTGCGTGTGTGAGTGTGTGTGTGTGTGAGTGAGTGTGTGTGTGAGTGTGTGTGTGAGTGTGTGTGTGAGCGTTTGCGTGTGTGAGTGTGTGTGAGTGAGTGTGTGTGTGAGTGTGTGTGTGAGCGTGTATGACTGTGTGTGTGAGCGTTTGCGTGTGTGAGTGTGTGTGTGTGAGTGTGTGTGTGTGTGTGTGAGCGTGTATGACTGTGTGTGTGAGCGTTTGCGTGTGTGAGTGTGTGTGTGAGTGAGTGTGTGTGTGAGTGTGTGTGTGAGCGTGTATGACTGTGTGTGTGAGCGTTTGTGTGTGAGTGTGTGTGTGAGTGTGAGTCTGTGTGTGAGTGTGTGTGTGAGTGTGTGTGTGTGCGTGTGCGCGCGTGTATGACTGTGTGTGAGCGTTTGTGTGGGTGTGTGTGGGTGTGTATGAGTGTGAGTCTGTATGTGAGCGTGAGTGTGTGAGTGTGTGTTGTGTGTGTGTTTGAGTGTGAGTCTGTGTGTGAGTGTGTGTGTGAGTGTGTGTGTGAGTGTGAGTCTGTGTATGAGTGTGAGTGTGTGTGTGAGTGTGTGTGAGTGTGCATGTGAGTATGAGTGTGTGTGTGTGAGTGTGAGTTTGTGTGTGTGTGTATATATAGAGGGTCGGGGAAAGTTAACATCGGGGATTGTGAATTATATAATAGTTAATCATTTGTATTTACTGCATATTTAATTAGAGTTCTTGTTATAAAAACAACATAATTGTTTTTAAACTTACAAACCTGGTGACTGTTCCTATTGGGCAGTAAAGCTGGGGCCTGAGGTGGCTAATCCCAATGGTGACTCCACCTTCACTGATAATGGAAGTTCCCCCTGCTGCTCTTCTAACGCTGTCACCATTTACACTGAAGACCAAAATGTATGGGATGAAGACGTACAAACCACCCGAAAATGACAATTGAGGCATGTGTCAATGACATGGCTGTGGTTGTTGGCCTCACAGCCATCATTGCTGCCTTAAATAGTCCAGAAAGCAGTGTTCTTGCTGAAGACCATGAGGGGAATGTTCCTGGCTCCCGAGCGTGGGTTACAGTCGGCAGATCAGTGGATCCTCTGGAGGCCAAGGTGCAGCTCATCGTCATTTCCAACAGCATTTGGCCCGGGGGAGTTTCTCTTCTCCCAACCTCCTCAGCTGGGGACCTGAATTTTCCTTGGTGTACCCGAACAGGCGCCGGAATGTGGCGACTAGGGGCTTTTCACAGTAACTTCATTTGAAGCCTACTTTTGACAATAAGCGATTTTCATTTCATTTCATTTCATTTCTAACCTTTTGGTTCAGGTCGTTTGTAAATACTTCAAGCTTTTTTTATGTATAACCTACTATTGAAAAATTATTTTTCTCATCTCTCTGAAATGCAGTCCATTTCGAGAACTTTTTTTATTCCTTTTGTTTCTGACTTGCCTTTTGCAATGTTGTGGAGTGTTTCATATTGGTGAGATATTTGTCGAGTCTCCTCTGATTTTCTGCTTAACAAGCAATATTGTAATCATGACAACATATTGGAAGGAAATTGTTCAATCCTTGTCTGTTTCGTGTTTCGCTTTTTAATCCCTGTCACTGCAACATTGCAGTTTTCATTTTAAACTGCAGACTTTAGTCAATTTGGGCAAACTGGAAACACATTTGGTCTAATGCACTTGCCCAGGTCTCCCCTTGTTGCTCTGTGACATAGCCCGTAATGTAATTTTCGTGGACGTGGCAAGCAGCCAATTAGTGCATCTGGATTATGGGACATCTCCTGTTCTCACTTGCGACTTATGGAGCCATTAAGAACGTTCTGGAAGAAAGGCTGGTCAGGAGAAGAGTCTCTATTGTTACCTCACTTCGGTTCAGGTCTCAAATACAGCCAGGGGCTGGTTTGGGAAATCTCTCCCTATGAGGACTGTAAAGGTTTAAATCTCGGATTGAAGATGGGGCAGCTGAAACCGACCGTCCTCTCTACAGTCCGTTTGACCTGTGGAGTTCCCCGGAAATGAATTTTGATCAGAAAGAACGGCAGACAAGCGGTCGATGCCTGCAGCAGACGGATGTCCTTTGTTTAAATTCTCAAGTAGCGCATTCTAAAATGATCTCATTGAGACTGGAAGTCAACCTGGTGGAGGGCCGACAGGACTGAGCTGACCTCAGAGGGGGAGTTCTCAGTCTGAAGACCCCGATTATTATAAGTGAAAGTGACTTACCAGAGGGATTCTACAACCTGCAGGTTGTGGATGAAAATCACCATGAGAAGATGTCTGGCTGGAAAGAACGCTATGTCGGCAGCAAAGAAGCATCTCATGCTTTTTAATCCCTGTTATTTTCAATCCTTTCCCGACTGTATGTCTGTCTTGTGTATGTCTTGGTGAAGGGGTGGGACGGGGTTTGGGGAACAGTTACATGAGCAGACCATTGTTCCATTCTTACCCGAATATATTAATCTTTTTCCATCTTATAAATAAAGTTTTTTAAAAATATTTTACTTATAAATCTGGTGCCTGTAACGCACTGGAGCAGTCTTGGCTTAAAGATACCAGGAAAGTACATCAATTATTGGTTAATTTCCTTGTGTTGTGATTCTGGGGTCCGTCTGGCTGGAATGTGACTGCGCACTCAATGTCAAAACAAACCAAACTAAATTACACGTCACCACAGAATATGTTCCTTTGAGAATATAAATCATCCCACCCTCTGTGTTGGAAAGGAAGGGTTCACTCTTAGTGTTCGACATTATAGTGGCGATGACATCCACCAACATCAGTCAGAGTGCTTGAATATCATCCTCACCGTAGAAATGATTCCATAATGCAGCCTCCAGACGGATCGTGACAGATACATTTCCGGGCCTTCGAATCATGTGCCATCCCCAAGTTGTGACCCATCTCGTGGGTGATGGTCACGGAAACAGGCAAAAAGCTCGTCTTGGTGTCCTAAGAGAGAACAGAAAGATGTTTCTGTGATTATGTTCTGAAAACACTGCATAATCGAACATAGAACATTACAGCGCAGTACAGGCCCTTCGGCCCTCGATGTTGCGCCGACCTGTGAAACCACTCTAAAGCCCATCTACACTATTCCCTTATCGTCCATATGTCTATCCAATGACCATTTGAATACCCTTAGTGTTGGCGAGTCCACTACTGTTGCAGGCAGGACATTCCACACCCTTACTACTCTCTGAGTAAAGAACCTACCTCTGACATCTGTCCTATATCTATCTCCCCTCAATTTAAAGCTATGTCCCCTCGTGCTAGACATCACCATCCGAGGAAAAAGGCTCTCACTGTCCACCCTATCCAATCCTCTGATCATCTTGTATGCCTCAATTAAGTCACCTCTTAACCTTCTTCTCTCTAACGAAAACAGCCTCAAGTCCCTCAGCCTTTCCTCATAAGATCTTCCCTCCATACCAGGCAACATTCTGGTAAATCTCCTCTGCACCCTTTCCAATGCTTCCACATCCTTCCTATAATGCGGCGACCAGAATTGCACGCAATACTCCAAATGCGGCCGCACCAGAGTTTTGTACAGCTGCAACATGACCTCATGGCTCCGAAACTCAATCCCTCTACCAATAAAAGCTAACACACCGTACGCCTTCTTAACAACCCTCTCAACCTGAGTGGCAACTTTCAGGAATCTATGTACATGGACACCGAGATCTCTCTGCTCATCCACACTGCCAAGAATCTTACCATTAGCCCAGTACTCTGTCTTCCTGTTATTCCTTCCAAAATGAATCACCTCACACCTTTCTGCATTAAACTCCATTTGCCACCTCTCAGCCCAGCGCTGCAGCTTATCTATGTCCCTCTGTAACTTGTAACATCCTACCGCACTGTCCACAACTCCACCGACTTTAGTGTCATCTGCAAATTTACTCACCCATCCTTCCACGCCCTCCTCCAGGTTATTTATAAAAATGACAAACAGCACTGGCCCAAAACATATCCTTGTGGTACACCACTAGTAACTGGACCCCAGTCTGAACACGTCCCATCAACCACCGCCCTTTGTCTTCTTCCAGCTAGCCAATTTCTGATTCAAACTGCTAAATCTCCCTGAATCCCATGCTTCTGTATTTTCTGCAGTAGCCTACCGTGGGGAACCTTATCAAACGCTTTACTGAAATCCATATACACCACATCAACTGCTTTACCCTCATCCACCTTTTTGTCACCTTCTCAAAGAACTCAATAAGGTTTGTGAGGCACAACCTACCCTTCACAAAACCGTGTTGACTATGTCTAATCAAATTATTCCTTTCCAGATGATTATACACCCGATCTCTTATAAAACTTTCCAAGATTTTGCCCACAACAGAAGTAAGGCTCACTGGTCTATAGTTACCGGGGTTGTGTCTACTCCCCTTCTTTAACAAGGGGGCAACATTTGCTATCCTCCAGTCTTCTGGCACTATTCCTGTAGACAAAGATGACTTAAAGATCAAAGCCAAAGGCTCAGCAATCTCCTCCCTAGCTTCCCAGAGAATCCTAGGATAAATCCCATCCGGCCCAGGGGACTTATCTATTTTCACACTTTCCAGAATTGTTAACACCTCCTCTTTATGAACCTCAAGCCCTTCTAGTCTAGTAGCCTGAATCTCAGTATTCTCCTCGACAACATTGTCTTTTTCCTGGGTGAATACTGACGAAAAATATTCATTTAGCACCTCTCCTATCTCCTCGGACTCCAAGCATAACTTCCCACTATTGTCCTTGACTGGCCCTACTCTTACCCTAGTCATTCTTTTATTCCTGACATATCTATAGAAAGCTTTAGGGTTATCCTTGATCCTACCTGCCAAAGACTTCTCATGCCCCCTCCTGGCTCTTCTTAGCTCTCTCTTTAGGTCCTTCCCAGCTAACTTCTAACTCTCGAGCGCCCTAACTGAACCTTCATGTCTCATCTTTACATAAGCCTCCTTCTTCCTCTTGACAAGTGTTTCGACTGCCTTAGTAAACTACGGTTCCCTTGCTCGACCACTTCCTCCCTGCCTGACAGGTACATACTTATCAAGAAAACGCAGTAGCTGTTCCTTGAACAAGCTCCACATTTCCATTGTGCCCATCCCCTGCAGTTTTCCTCTCCATCCGATGCATCCTAAGTCTTGCCTCATCGAATCATAATTGCCTTTCCCCCAGATATAACTCTTGTCCTGCAGTATATACCTATCCCTTTCCATCACTAAAGTAAACGTAATCGAATTGTGGTCACTATCACCAAAGTGCTCACCTAACTCCAAATCTAGCACCTGTCCTGGTTCATTACCCAGTACCAAATCCAATACAGCCTCGCCTCTCATTGGCCTAGAATAACCCGAATCACACCTCATAACCCTAGGCAGCAGCGTGGGTTCAATTCCCGTAAGAGCCTCCCCGAACAGGCGCCGGAATGTGGCGACGAGGGGCTTTTCACAGTAACTTCATTTGAAGCCTACTTGTGACAATAAGCAATTTTAATTTTCATAAAAGGGAACTACATGGACTGTTTATCAATTATACAAATTATTTTTACTAGCATGTACTTAAGTTCAGTAAGAAGTCTTACAACACCAGGTTAAAGTCCAACATGTTTGTTTCAAACACTAGCTTTCGGAGCACTGCTCAGGTGAGGAAGGAGCAGCGCTCCGAAAGTTGGTGTTTGAAACAAACATGTTGGACTTTAACCTGGTGTTGCAAGACGTCTTACTGTGCTCACCCCAGTCCAACGCCGACATCTCCACATCATGGACTTAAGTTAGACAGCCCTCCTTCCATACTCTGACAGACATCATCATGTGTATTCTTGAATACAGGGTAGGGATTTTAACTCCTTGGCAGACAACAGCCCTCACAGAATGAAGTCTCAGACAGGAACAACAGCATTTTATTATCCAGCAGTTGTACAGTCAGATACTGAAAAGGTGTGAAAACAGCAGGGTAGCTGTGATGCGTGACTTTAACTTCCCCTATATTGACTGGGAATCCCTCACAGCCAGGGGCTCAGATGGAGAACAATTTGTTAGATGTGTCCAGGAGGGCATTTTGATTGAGTATGTTGACAATCCAACCAGGGAGGGGGCCATACTAGACTTGGTATTGGAGAATGGGCCAGGCCAGGTGATTGATGTTTCAGAGGGGACGCATTTTGGGCTAAGCGACCACAATTCCAGAAGATTTTGAATAGCCATGGATAAGGACAAGAGTGACCCTCGGGTGAGGGTGCTTAATTGGGCGAGGGCCAATTACATCTAAATTAGACAGGAACTGGGGAATATGGATTGGGAGCAACTATTTGAGGGCAAATCCACGTCTGATATGTGGGAGGCCTTTAAAGGCCAGTTGATTGAAGTGCAGGAGAGGCAAGGCCCCGTAAAAATGATGGAAAAAATGGCAGGGTTCAGGAATCATCATAGAATCAGGGAATGTACAGTGCAAAAGGAGGCCATTTGGCCCATTGAGTCCACACCGGCCTTTGGAAAGAGCATCCCATTTAGGCCCACACTTCCAAACTATCCCCGTAACCCCACGTAACCTTTTTGGACACGAAGGGCAATTTAGCATGGCCAATCCACCTCACCTGCGTATCTTTGGACTGCGGGAGGAAACTGGAGCACCCGGAGGAAACCCACGCACACACGGGGAGAACGTGCAGACTCCACACGGACAGTAACCCAAGCTGGGAATCGAACCTGGGGCCCTGGAGCTGTAAAGCAGCAGTGCTAAACTCTGTGCTACCGTGCTGCCCACACGGTATCATGGGTGACAAGAGAAATTGTCAGCTTAGTCAAAAGGAAAAAGGTCTGGGCATCTAAAAACTGACAAAGCCCTTGAGGAACACAGTGAAAGTAGGAAGGAACTTAAACGTGGAATTAGGAGGGCTAAAAGGGGCCATGAAATTACTTTGGCAAACATGGTCAAGGAGAATGGCAGGGCTTTTAGGAACAAGAGGGTAGCAAGAGAAAGAGTAGGCCAAGGACAATGGAGGGAGGTTATTCGTGGAACCACAGAAAGTGGATGAAATCCTTAATGAGTACTTTGTATCGGTATTCACCAGGGAGAAGGACATGATGGATGTTGAGGTCAGGCATGGGTGTGTGAATTCTCTTGAGAACGTCAATACATCAAAGGAGGAAGTGTTGAGTATCCTAAATTGCATTAAGGTAGACAAGTCCCCGGGGCCGGATGGGATCTATCCCAGGTTACTGCGGGAGGCAAGAGGAGAAATAGCTGGGGCCTAACAAATATTTTCACTTTGACCACAGGCGAGGTTCCAGAGAACTGGAGAATAGCCAATGTTGTTCCCTTGCTTAAGAAAGGAAGCAGGGACAATGCAGCAAATTATAGGCCGGTGAGCCTGACATCAGTGGTGGGGGAGCCTTTGGAAAAGATACTGAGGGACAGGATATATGCACATTTGGAGGAAAATGGACTAGTTAGTGACAGGCAGATTGGTTTTGTACGGGGAAGGTCATGTCTCACCAACTTGATTGAGTTTTTTTGAAAAAGTGACAAAGAAAATTGATGAGGGTAGGGCTGTGGATGTAGTTTATATGGACTTTAGGAAGGGGTTTGACAAGGTCCCACATGGCAGACTGGTACCAAAACTAAAATCACACGGGATTCAGGGTGGACTGGCTAGATGGATACAGAACTGGCTTGGTTGTAGAAGATAGAGAGTAGCGGTGGAAGGGTGTTTTTCATAATGGAGATCTGTAGCTAGTGATGTTCCTCAGGGATCAGTGCTGGGACCTCGGTTGTTTGTAGTATAGAAATGATCCTCAAGAAATTGTGGGTGGTCTGATTAGTATGTTTGCGGATGACGCGAAGATTGGTGGAGTTGTTGATAGCGCCGAGGATTGTCAGAGGATACAACAGGATTTAGACAGATTGGCAACTTGGGCACAGCAATGGCAGATGGCGTTTAATACGGTAAAATACGAGGTAATACATTTTGGAGGATCAAATCTAGGTAGAATTATACTGTAAATGGCAGAACCCTTAGGAACATTAACATACAGAGGGATATGGGAGTGCAGGTCCACAATTCCCTAAAGGTGGCAACAGGTGGTTAAGGTGATGAAGAAGGCATATGGTATGCTTGCCTTCATCAGCCGGGGCATTGAGTACAGGCGTTGGGAAATCATGTTACAGCTGTATAAAACCTTGGTTAGGCCGCAATTTGGAGTATTGCATGCAGTTCTGGTCGCCACATTATCAGAAGAACGTGGAAACTTTGGATAGAGTGCAAAGAAGGTTCACCAGGATGTTGCCTGGTCTCAAGAGTTTGGCGATGAGGAGAGGTTGAATAAACTAGGACTGTTTTCACTGGAAAGACGGAGGCTGAGGGGAGACCTGATAGAAGTCTGCAAAATTATGAGAGGCACAGACAGGGTGGAGTGTCAGAGGCTTTTTCCAAGGGTGGATGTGTTAATTGCAAGGGGCACAGGTTCAAGGTGAGAGGGGGAAGGTTTAAGGGAGATGTGTGGGGTAGGTTTTTCACGCAGAGAATGGTGGGTGCCTGGAACGCGCTGCCAGAGGATGTGGTGGAAGCAGGAACATTAGCAACGTTTAAGAGGCATCTGGATGGGTACATGAACAGGGAGGAAATAGCGGGATATGGAGTGGGTAAGGGTAAAAGGTTTTTTTTTTAGTTCGGGCATCATGAACGGCACAGGTACTTTTCTTTGTTCTTTATTCTTATAAAGATGCTGCTGAGTGACATCCTGACAATCGGCTGCAAGTGGTGAATCACTGGGTCAAAGGCAAGTGTGCAAATGGTTATTGGGATCAGCTGAAAATGTACCGTGGCTACAAAAACCTCCTGTCTTCAAGCAGCTCCACCAAGATCATTGTTGTTGGGTCAACATGTAGTCAAGGCCCCATCAGTATAACAGGATTATGACTGCCACAATTTTCACCCTATTGAAGTAAAGGTTTATCATAAACCGACTCGCTGTTTAGCATGGGTCAATGCTATGATATATGCACAAAATCACCCCCCCCACCCACATCCTCGCTCACAATCAGCCTTGCTGAAAATTAGCCTGGGATAAACACATCATTGCTCATACACAGTCTCCCTCACACACACACTCACTCACACACACTCTCGCTCACACACACTCTCCCTCACACACACTCTCGCTCACACACACTCTCGCTCACACACACTCTCACTCAGACACACTCTCACTCAGACACACTCTCGCCCACACACACTCTCGCTCACACACACTCTCGCTCACACACACACTCACTCACACACACTCTCGCTCACACACACTCTCGCTCACACACACTCTCGCTCACACACACTCTCGCTCACAGTCTCCCTCACACACACACTCACTCACACACACTCTCGCTCACACACACTCTCGCTCATACACAGTCTCCCTCACACACACTCCCGCTCACACACACTCCCGCTCACACACACTCCCGCTCACACACACTCTCACTCACACACAGTCTCCCTCACACACACTCACTCACACACACTCTCGCTCACAAACACTCTCGCTCATACACAGTTTCCCTCACACACACTCCCGCTCACACACACTCCCGCTCACACACACTCCCGCTCACACACACTCTCACTCACACACACTCTCACTCACACACACTCTCACTCACACACAGTCTCCCTCACACACACTCACTCACACACACTCTCGCTCACACACACTCTCGCTCATACACAGTCTCCCTCACACACAATCACTCACACACACTCTCGCTCACACACACTCTCGCTCACACACACTCGCTCACACACACTCTCGCTCACACACACTCTCACTCACACACACTCTCACTCACACACACTCTCGCTCACACACACTCGCTCACCCACAGTCTTGCTCACACACACACATTCTCTCTCACACACACCCGTCCTCACACACACTCTCGTTCACACACACTCTCGCTCACACACACTCTTCCTCACACACACTCTTCCTCACACAGACTCTCCCTCACACACACTGGCTCACACACACTCGCTCACACACACTCTCACACACACTCGCTCACACACACACTCACTCACACACACTCTCGCTCACACACACTCGCTCACACGCACTCTCACACACATTCGCTCACACACTCGCTCACACACACTCTCGCTCACACACACTCTCGCTCACACACACTCGTCCTCACACACACTCGTCCTCACACACACTCGTCCTCACACACACTCTTGCTCACCCACACTCTCGCTCACCCACACTCTCTCTCACACACATTCTCTCTCACACACACTCTCGCTCACACACACTCTTCCTCACACACACTCTTCCTCACACACACTCTCCCTCACACTCGCTCACACACTCTCACACACACTCGCTCACACACACTCGCTCACACACACTCTCGCTCACACACACACTCGCTCACACACACTCGCTCACACACACTCGCTCACACACACTCTCGCTCACACACACTCTCCCTCACACACACACTTCCTCACACACACTCTTCCTCACACACACTCTTCCTCACACACACTCTCCCTCACACTCACTCTCGCTCACACACACTCTCCCTCACACACACTCTCCCTCACACACACTCTCGCTCACACACACTCTCGCTCACACACACTCTCGCTCACACACACTTTCTCTCACACACAGTCTCGCTCACACACACTCGTCCTCACACACACTCTCGCTCACACACACTCTCGCTCACACACACTCTTCCTCACACACACTCTTCCTCACACACACTCTTCCTCACACACACTGTCGCTCACACACACTCGTCCTCACACACACTCTCGCTCACACACACTCTCGCTCACACACACTCTTCCTCACACACACACTTCCTCACACACACTCTTCCTCACACACACTGTCGCTCACACACACTCGTCCTCACACACACTCTCGCTCACACACACTCTCGCTCACACACACTCTCGCTCACACACACTCTTCCTCACACACACTCTTCCTCACTCACACTCTTCCTCACACACACTGTCGCTCACGCACACTCTCGCTCACACACACTCTTCCTCACACACACACTTCCTCACACACACTCTCGCTCACACACACACGCTCACACACACTCTCGCTCACACAACTCACACACACTCGCTCACATACACTCTCCCTCACACACACTCTATCTCACTCACACTCGCTCACACACACTCTCGCTCACACACACTCTCGCTCACACACACTCTTCCTCACACACACTCTCCCTCACACACACTCTCGCTCACACACACTCTCGCTCACACACACTCTCCCTCACACACACTCTTCCTCACACACACTCTTCCTCACACACACTCTTCCTCACACACACTCTCGCTCACACACACTTTCTCTCACACACAGTCTCGCTCACACACACACTTCCTCACACACACTCTTCCTCACACACACTCTTCCTCACACACACTCTCCCTCACTCTCACTCTCGCTCACACACACTCTCCCTCACACACACTCTCCCTCACACACACTCTTCCTCACACACACTCTCGCTCACACACACTCTCGCTCACACACACTCTCGCTCACACACAGTCTCGCTCACACACACTCGTCCTCACACACACTCTCGCTCACACACACTCTCGCTCACACACACTCTTCCTCACACACACTCTTCCTCACACACACTCTCGCTCACACACACTCTCGCTCACACACACTCTCGCTCACACACACTTTCTCTCACACAGTCTCGCTCACACACACTCGTCCTCACACACACTCTTCCTCACACACACTCTTCCTCACACACACTCTTCCTCACACACACTGTCGCTCACACACACTCGCTCACACACACTCTCGCTCACACACAATCTTCCTCACACACACACTTCCTCACACACACTCTCGCTCACACACACTCTCGCTCACACACACTCGCTCACACACACTCTCGCTCACACGCACTCACACACACTCGCTCACACACACTCTCCCTCACACACACTCCCTCTCACTCACACCCGCTCACACACACTCTCGCTCACACACACTCTCGCTCACACACACTCTTCCTCACACACAGTCTCCCTCACACACACTCTCGCTCACACACACACTCGCTCACACACACTCGCTCACACACACTCTCGCTCACACACACTCTTCCTCACACACACTCTTCCTCACACACACTCTTCCTCACACACACTCTCCCTCACACTCACTCTCGCTCACACACACTCTCGCTCACGCACACTCTCGCTCACACACACTCTCTCTCACACACAGTCTCGCTCACACACACTCGTCCTCACACACACTCTCGCTCACACACACTCTCGCTCACACACACTCTCGCTCACACACACTCTCGCTCACACACAGTCTCGCTCACACACACTCGTCCTCACACACACTCTCGCTCACACACACTCTCGCTCACACACACTCTTCCTCACACACACTCTTCCTCACACACACTCTTCCTCACACACACTGTCGCTCACACACACTCGTCCTCACACACACTCTCGCTCACACACACTCTCGCTCACACACACTCACACACACTCGCTCACATACACTCTCCCTCACACACACTCTATCTCACACACTCGCTCACACACACTCTCGCTCACACACACTCTCGCTCACACACACTCTCGCTCACACACACTCTTCCTCACACACACTCTTCCTCACACACACTCTCCCTCACACACACTCTCGCTCACACACACTCTCGCTCACACACACTCTCGCTCACACACACTCTCGCTCACACACACTCTCCCTCACACACACTCTTCCTCACACACACTCTTCCTCACACACACTCTCGCTCACACACACTCTTGCTCACACACACTCTCGCTCACACACACTTTCTCTCACACACAGTCTCGCTCACACACACTCGTCCTCACACACACTCTCGCTCACACACACTCTTCCTCACACACACTCTCGCTCAAACAGACTCGTCCTCACACACACTCTCGCTCACACACACTCGTCCTCACACACACTCTCGCTCACACACACTCGTCCTCACACACACTCTCGCTCACACACACTCTTCCTCACACACACACTTCCTCACACACACTCTCGCTCACACACACTCTCGCTCACACACACTCGCTCACACACACTCTCGCTCACACACACTCACACACACTCGCTCACACACACTCTCGCTCACACACACTCTTCCTCACACACACTCTCGCTCACACACACTCACACACACTCGCTCACACACACTCTCGCTCACACACACTCTTCCTCACACACACTCGTCCTCACACACACTCTCGCTCACACACTCTCGCTCACACACTCTCTCTCACACACGCTCACACACACTCTCGCTCACACACACTCTTCCTCACACACACTCTCGCCCACACACTCTCACTCACACACACTCTCGCTCACACACACTCTCCCTCACACACACTCTCGCTCACACTCACTCTCGCTCACACACACACTCGCTCACACACACTCGCTCACACACACTCTCGCTCACACACACACTCGCTCACACACACACTCGCTCACACACACTCTTCCTCACACACACTCTCCCTCACACACACTCTCCCTCACACACACTCTCCCTCACACTCATCTCGCTCACACATACTCTCGCTCACACACACTCTCGCTCACACACACTCTCGCTCACACACACTCCCTCACACACACTCTCCCTCACACACACTCTCCCTCACACACACTCGTCCTCACACACACTCTCGCTCACACACACTCTCGCTCACACACACTCTCACTCACACACACTCGTCCTCACACACACTCTCGCTCACACACACTCTCGCTCACCCACACTCTTGCTCACACACACTCTCGCTCACACACACTCTCACTCACACACACTCTCGCTCACACACACTCTCGCTCACCCACACTCGTCCTCACACACACTCTTCCTCACACAGACTCTCCCTCACACACACTGGCTCACACACACTCGCTCACACACACTCTCACACACACTCGCTCACACACTCGCTCACACACACTCTCGCTCACACACACTCGTCCTCACACACACTCGTCCTCACACACACTCTCGCTCACACACACTCTCGCTCACACACACTCGTCCTCACACACACTCTTGCTCACACACAATCTCTCTCACACACATTCTCTCTCACACACACTCTCGCTCACACACACTCTCGCTCACCCACACTCCCGCTCACCCACACTCTTGCTCACACACACTCTCTCTCACACACATTCTCTCTCACACACACTCGTCCTCACACACACTCTCGCTCACACACACTGGCTCACACACACTCGCTCACACACACTCTCACTCACACTCGCTCACACACTCGCTCACACACACTGGCTCACACACACTCGCTCACACACACTCTCACACACACTCGCTCACACACTCGCTCACACACACTCTCGCTCACACACACTCGTCCTCACACACACTCTTGCTCACACACACTCTCTCTCACACACACTCGTCCTCACACACACTCTTCCTCACACACACTCTTCCTCACACTCGCTCACACACTCTCACACACACTCTTCCTCACACAGACTCTCCCTCACACACACTGGCTCACACACACTCGCTCACACACACTCTCACACACACTCGCTCACACACTCGCTCACACACACTCTCGCTCACACACACTCGTCCTCACACACACTCTCGCTCACCCACACTCACGCTCACCCTCACTCTCTCTCACACACATTCTCTCTCACAGACACTCTCGCTCACACACACTCTCCCTCACACACACTCTTCCTCACACACACTCTCCCTCACACTCATCTCGCTCACACATACTCTCGCTCACACACACTCTCGCTCACACACACTCTCGCTCACACACACTCTCGCTCACACACACTCTTCCTCACACACACTCTCCCTCACACTCACTCTCGCTCACACACACTCGTCCTCACACACACTCTCGCTCACACACACTCTTCCTCACACACACTCTCCCTCACACACACTCTCCCTCACACACACTCGTCCTCACACACACTCGTCCTCACACACACTCTCGCTCACACGCACTCTCGCTCACACACACTCTCACTCACACACACTCGTCCTCACACACACTCTCGCTCACACACACTCTCACTCACACACACTCGTCCTCACACACACTCTCGCTCACACACACTCTCGCTCACACACACTCTTGCTCACACACACTCTCGCTCACACACACACTCGCTCACACACACTCTTGCTCACACACACTCTCGCTCACACACACTCGCTCACACACACTCTCACTCACACACACTCTCGCTCACACACACTCGTCCTCACACACACTCTCGCTCACACACACTCTCGCTCACCCACACTCTTGCTCACACACACTCTCTCTCACACACATTCTCTCTCACACACACTCTCACTCACACACACTCTCGCTCACACACACTCGTCCTCACACACACTCTCACTCACACACACTCTCGCTCACACACACTCGTCCTCACACACACTCTCGCTCACACACACTCTCGCTCACACACACTCTTCCTCACACAGACTCTCCCTCACACACACTGGCTCACACACACTCGCTCACACACACTCTCACACACACTCGCTCACACACACACTCACTCACACACACTCTCGCTCACACACACTCGCTCACACGCACTCTCTCTCACACTCGCTCACACACTCTCACACACACTCGCTCACACACACTCTCGCTCACACACACTCTCGCTCACACACACACTCGCTCACACATACTCGCTCACACACACTCTCGCTCACACACACTCTCCCTCACACACACTCTTCCTCACACACACTCTTCCTCACACGCACTCTTCCTCACACACACTCTCCCTCACACTCACTCTCGCTCACACACACTCTCGCTCACACACACTCTCCCTCACACACACTCTCCCTCACACACTCTCCCTCACACACACTCTCCCTCACACACACTCTCCCTCACACACACTCTTCCTCACACACACTTTTCCTCACACACACTCTCGCTCACACACACTCTCGCTCACACACTCTCGCTCACACACACTTTCTCTCACACACAGTCTCGCTCACACACACTCGTCCTCACACACACTCTCGCTCACACACACTCTCGCTCACACACACTCTTCCTCACACACACTCTTCCTCACACACACTCTTCCTCACACACACTGTCGCTCACACACACTCTCGCTCACACACACTCTCGCTCACACACACTCTCGCTCACACACACTCACACACACTCGCTCACACACACTCTCCCTCACACACACTCTCTCTCACTCACACTCGCTCACACACACTCTCGCTCACACATGCTCTCGCTCACACACACTCTCGCTCACACACACTCTCGCTCACACACACTCTCGCTCACACACACTCTCGCTCACACACACTCTCGCTCACACACACTCTTCCTCACACACACTATTCCTCACACACACTCTTCCTCACACACACTGTCGCTCACACACACTCTCGCTCACACACACTCTCGCTCACACACACTCTCGCTCACACACACTCACACACACTCGCTCACACACACTCTCCCTCACACACACTCTCTCTCACTCACACTCGCTCACACACACTCTCGCTCACACATACTCTCGCTCACACACACTCTCGCTCACACACACTCTCGCTCACACACACTCTCGCTCACACACACTCTCGCTCACACACACTCTCGCTCACACACACTCTCGCTCACACACACTCTCGCTCCACACACTCTCGCTCACACAAACTTTCTCTCACACACACTCTCTCTCACACACTCTCTCGCTCACACACTCTCTCGCTCACACATACTCTCGCTCACGCATACTCTCGCTCACACACACTCTCGCTCACACACACTCTCGCTCACACACACTCTCGCTCACACACACTCTCGCTCACACACACTCTCGCTCACACACACTCTCGCTCACACACACTCTCGCTCACACACACTCTCGCTCACACACACTCTCGCTCACACACACTCTCTCTCTCACACACTCTCCCTCAATCACACTCTCCCTCACACACACTCTCCCTCACACACACTCTCCCTCACACACACTCTCGCTCACACACACTCTTCCTCACACACACTCTTCCTCACACACACTCTCGCTCACACACACTCTTCCTCACACACACTCTTGCTCACACACACTCTTGCTCACACACACTCTTGCTCACACACACTCTCGCTCACACACACTCTCGCTCACACACACACACTCGCTGATTCACTCTCTCGTTCAGACATACGCTCACTCATACATACACTCGCTGACAAATTCACACATTCACTCATGCACACACACTACCTCACACACACTCACTCACACTCGGCTGGATTCTCCATCACTGAGGTGTTGGGGCAGGAATTGTGACTTACATGACTGCAACACTGGCACTGCACCTGTTCCGATTCAGCGCCTGTTAAGGGCTGGCACGGGTGCCATGTGCAACGCAATCAATTCCAATGAGAAACGGTGCCGGATTCACCAGTTTCGCGATTGACACTTCGGAGTCTGACCAGCTGTGCAGCACCGAGATTCACACACGCCCAGCTCAAGACCCTCCTGGCCGAAGTGGAGGAGAGGCATGCCATCCTGTACACCGGCCAAGGATTGCTGTGCCTGGGCGCAGGTGGCAGAGGCAGACAGCGCCACCAGCAACACCGTCCGGACTGCCCAACCTCCTCAGGGCAGCCAGGGTGAACAGGCAGCACTGTGTCCCTGGCACCAGCCCATGATCCCCCCCAGCTGGAACCCCTCTCCCCTTACCAGGAGGCCGAGCGAACCCCCACCCTGCACCACATGCCAACATCCATGGTCGGGTGCCCTGGCCACTGAGGCCAGCAGCGACCCACCCCCTGGGCTACATGTGCTGAACTGTCTCACACTGCCGTTTTCTGGAGATGGTCGGCAGCCCAGAGGAAAGGGAAGTCGCCGGGGTGGAGTTCGGCCACGGGCGAGGAAGTGAGATCACGCTGAATTACAGTTCTCCACGCAAAGCTGCAACTATATAAGGCATTAGTGAGGCCACACCTGGACTATTGTGTTCAGTTTTGGTCTCATTATAGAGAAAGGATGTGCTGGCACTGGAGGGTGTGCAGAGGAGATTCACAAAGGTATTTAAACTTGCCCCCAGGTTCCAGCGGTCTTCATTTCTGGGAGCGGGAGAGAGAGAGGGAGCCGGAGCGCAGCGAGTGCAGCTTGGGTTTCAGGTACGTGTTTAAACTTGCCCCCAGGTTCCAGCGGCCTTCATTTCCGGGAGCAGGAGAGAGAGAGGGAGCCGGAGTGCAGCTTGGGAATCAGGTAGGTGTTCAAGTGTTTGATTTTTACCTCGATTTAAGTTGGGCAGTTGCTAAACCCGAGACACTACACTTGTAGTGTCTCCCACCCTTCCTCCTCCTCTAACCTAACGGGGTGAGTGAATATCAGGTAAGCTCTCTCTTTTCTTTTTCTTTTTTCCACAAGTAATAGCTTCAGATTTTTGGCGGGAGCAGTGGCCAGGGGTCTGTCAGGAAGGTAAGTAGCTGGGAGAAATTTAACTCTTCGTGGGTTGGTAAGTATTGTGATTGGTAAGTAAAATCCTTATTCCTTTCACTTATTCATTATTTGATATTATATTTGCAATCCGTCAAGGTAAAGTGTAAAAATGGCAGGAGATCCCAGACCCGTGTTATGCTCCTCGTGCTCAATGTGGGAGTTCAGGGACGCGGCCGATGCCCCTGACTCCTTCATGTGCGGGAAGTGTGCCCAGCTGCAGCTCCTGTTAGACCGCATGACGGCTCTGGAGCTGCGGATGGACTCACTTTGGAGCACCTGCGATGCTGAGGCAGTCGTGGATAGCACATTCAGTGAGTTGGTCATGCCGCAGATTAGGATTGGTGAGGGAGACAGGGAATGGGTGACTAAAAGGCAGAGAAAGAGCAGGAAGGCAGTGCAGGTGTCCCCTGCGGTCATCTCCCTCCAAAACAGGTATACCGTTTTGGATATTGTTGGGGGAGATGACTCACCAGGGGAAGGCAGTAGTAGCCAGGCTCATGGCACCGTGGCTGGCTCTGCTGTACAGAAGGGCGGGAAAAAGACTGGCAGGGCTACAGTCATAGGGGATTCAATCGTAAGGGGAGTAGACAGGCATTTCTGTGGTCGAAAACGAGACTCCCGAATGATATGTTGCCTCCCGGGTGCACAGGTCAGGGATGTCTCAGATCGGCTGCAGGACATACTGAAGGGGGAGGGTGAACAGCCAGTTTTTGTGGTGCGTATAGGCACCAACGATATAGGTAAAAAATGGGATGAGGTCCTACAATCAGAATTTAGAGAGTTAGGAGATAAGTTAAAAAGTAGGACCTCAAAGGTAGTAATCTCAGGATTGCTACCAGTGCCACGAGACAGTCAGAGTAGAAATTCAAGAATAGTCAGAATGAATACGTGGCTTGAGAGATGGTGCAGGAGGGAGGGGTTCAGATTTTTGGGACATTGGAACCGGTTCTGGGGGCGGTAGGACCATTAAAAATTGGATGGTCTACACCTGGGCAGGACTGGAACCAATGTCCTAGGGGGTGCTTTTGCTAACACTGTTGGGGAGGTTTTAAACTAATGTGGCAGGGGGATGGGAACCAGATTAGGACGTTAGAGGTCAGTAAAGAGGCAGCAACTAAAGCCAGTAAAGTACTAGTTAATAAACTCAATGTGACTAAGGCGAAGAGTAGACAGGGAAGAGATGATGAATGCAAAGGGACAGGTGGTCTGAGGTGCATTTGTTTCAATGCGAGAAGTGTAGCAGGGAAGGCAGATGAATTTAGGGCTTGGATTAGTACCTGGGAATATGATGTTATTGGTATTACTGAGACTTGGTTGAGGGAAGGGCAAGACTGGCAACTAAATATCCCAGGGTATAGATGCTTCAGGAGGGATAGAGAGGGAGGTAAAAGGGGTGGAGGAGTTGCATTACTGGTCAGAGATGATATCTCAGCGATGGTGGATTTGAGCACTGAGGCAATATGGGTAGAGCTAAGAAATAGGAAGGGTGCACTAACATTGTTGGGACTTTACTACAGGCCTCCCAAAAGCGAGCGTGAAGTAGAGGTACAAATATGTAGACAGATTATCGAAAAATGTAGGATCAATAGGGTGGTCGTGATGGGAGATTTTAACTTCCCCAACATTGAATGGGACTCATGTCGTGTTGGAGGCGTAGATGGAGCAGAATTTGTAAGGAGCATCCAGGAGAGTGTTTTTAGAGCAGTATGTAAATAGTCCAACTCGGGAAGGGGCCATACTGGACCTGACAGTGGGGAATGATCCCGGCCAGGTGGTTAAAGTTTCAGTCGGTGATTACTTTGGGAATAGCGATCACAATTCCGTAAGTTTTAGAATACTCATGGACAAAGACGAGAGTGGTCCTAAAGAAAGAGTGCTAAATTAGGTAAAGGCCAAGTATAACAAAATTCGGCAGGAGCTAGGGAATGTGGATTGGGAGCAGCTGTTTAAGGGTAAATCCACATTTGAAATGTGTCTTTTAAGGAAAGGTTGATTCGAGTGCAGGACAGACATATCCCTGTGAAAATGAGGGCTAGAAATGGCAAGATTAGGAAACCATGGATGACGGGTGGAATTGTGCGACTAGCTAAAATGAAAAAGATCGAGGCGACTTAAAACTGATGAAGCTTTGGAGGAATATCGGGAAAGTAGGACAAATCTCAAACGCGCAATAAAGAGGGCTAAAAGGGATCATGAAATATCTTTGGCTAACAGGGTTAAGGAAAATCCCAAAGCCTTTTATTCGTATATAAGGAGCAATAGGGTAACTAGAGAAAGGATTGGCCCACTAAAAGACAAAAGAGGGAATTTATGCGTGGAGTCTGAGGAAATGGGTGAGATTCTTAATGAGTACTTTGCATCGGTATTCACCAAGGAGAGGGACATGACGGATGTTGAGGCTAAGGATGGATGTTTACATACTCTAGGACAAGTCGGCACAAGGAAGGGGGAAGTTTTGGGTATTCTAAAAGGCATTATGGTGGACAAGTCCCCAGGACCGGATGGGATCTATCCCAGGTTACTGAGGGAAACGAGGGAAGAAATAGCTGGGGCCTTAACAGATATCTTTGCAGCATCCTTGAGCATGGGTGAGGTCCCGGAGGACTGGAGAATTGCTAATTTTGTCCCTTTGCTTCAGAAGGGTAGCAGGGATAATCCAGGGACTTATAGACCTGTGAGCTTGACGTCAGTGGTAGGCAAACTGTTGAAGAAGATACTGAGGGATAGGATCTATTCACATTTGGAAGAAAATAGACTTATCAGTGATAGGCAGCATGGTTTTGTGCAGGGAAGGTCATGTCTTACAAATCCAACTGAGGAAGTGACAACGTTAATTGATGAGGGAAGGGCTGTAGATGTCATATACATGGACTTCAGTAAGGCGTTTGATAAAGTTTCCCATGGCAGGTTGATGGAAAAAGTGAAGTCGTATGGGGTTCAGGGCGTACTAGCTAGATGGATAAAGAACTGGCTGGGCAACAGGAGACAGAGAGTAGTGGTGGAAGGGAGTGTCTCAAAATGGAGAAAGGTGACTAGTGGTGTTCCACAGGGATCCGTGCTCAGACCACTGTTGTTTGTGATATACATAAATGATCTGGACGAAGGTATAGGTGGTCTGATTAGCAAGTTTGCAG
Source organism: Scyliorhinus torazame (assembly GCF_047496885.1). Taxonomy (NCBI): domain Eukaryota; kingdom Metazoa; phylum Chordata; class Chondrichthyes; order Carcharhiniformes; family Scyliorhinidae; genus Scyliorhinus; species Scyliorhinus torazame. Next base: position 368,504,013 of record NC_092709.1, read on the forward strand.
ATGATGCTAAGATTGGTGGAGTTGCAGATAGCGAGGAGGACTGTCAGAGAATACAGCAAAATATAAATAGATTGGAGAGTTGGGCAGAGAAATGGCGGATGGAGTTCAATCCAGGCAAATGCGAGGTGATGCATTTTGGAAGATCTAATTCAAGAGCGGACTATACGGTCAATGGAAGAGTCCTGGGGAAAATTGATGTACAGAGAGATCTGGGAGTTCAGGTCCCTTGTACCCTGAAGGTGGCAACGCAGGTCGATAGAGTGGTCAACCTCTCTTCATAGCTAGCGCCCTCCATACCAGGCAACATCCTGGTGAACCTCCTCTGCACCTTCTCCAAAGCATCCACATCCTTTTGGTAATGTGGCGACCAGAACTGTACGCAGTATTCCAAATGTGGCCTAACCAAAGTCCG